>NC_056728.1:1705404409-1705704409 GCF_019279795.1 Protopterus annectens | reverse complement strand
CGCAGCTGCAGAACCTATTAAAACAGGGCAACATGAATTCCCGTTGATAATGGGTGGCTTGAATGTACATATCAGTACAGACAGAACAGGATATGAGAACTGCCTGTGTCCACAATGGGTGGGGCAACAGGAAAAAAAAGGAGAGGCCATTCTAGACTTCTGTCTGGCAAATGGCTTGATAGTAGCCAACAAATGGGTCAGAAAGAGACAGTCATAAGATCACATACAAGAGTGACCACCATGCAACTCAGATAGACTTCCTCCTAGTAAGGAAAGGGCACTGGGATAGAATCAAGGATTGTTTCACTGGGGATGACTGCAGTCAGCCCACAGCATAAACCACTGGTTGCAAAAATTAGCTGCAAGCAGTGAGCAGAGAAGGCTCTAAGGTCAACAGAGAAAAGGCTGAATACCTGGAAGTTGACTGGACAGAAACTATAACAGTTCAAAACATTACTCAAGGTTCTAGCACCCCAAGAGACGGAAACGGGTGGAGTTGAAGAAGAATGGTAGTGCCTCAAAATGGCATGTGTGAGGTCTACAGAACTGATATGTGGCTAAGCTAGGTATGGAAATAGAGTGCATAAGGAAAGTTGATGGTGGAATGCACAAGTCCAGGAAGTCATCAAAAAAAAAGAAGGAGTGCAGGAAAAAGCAGGAAATAGAAAAGACCAACCAGGCTAGGAAGGAATACTGGTTGGCTAATAAAGAAGCTAAGAAAGGAGTTGCAATAGCAAAGAATAGGGCATTGGAGGCACTCTACAAGCTTCTGGAAAGTGACTCAGTAGGTGGCACAAAGAAACTACATCAGGTTGCAAGGCAAACACAGAAAGATAGCCAGAAACCTTCATAAAAGGATGCCAGCAACAACCTGCTCACCAGCCAACATTACATCAAAGGCAAATGGAAGGAGTACTTCCAGCAGCTTCTTCTGAATGAAGAAAACCCCACAGAAGTTGCTCTTCCCGAGACACAGCCTATAATGACAGAAGAGGAGGAGTCTACTCTAAAGTAAGAATAGCACTAAGGACAATGAAGTCTGGGAAAGCAGCAGGCTCAGATGAGGTCACAGTAGATATGATAAAGATGCTGAGTGAGATAGGGGAGAAATGGCTCCTGAGGGTACTCATAGCAGTGTAGAGAGAAAGACATATCCCAAATGTCTGGAGAATAAACATACTTGTGCCAGTGTACAAAAACAAGGGGACATCCACAACTGTGGGCAGTACAGAGGCATCAAACTACTGTCACATTGTATAAAAGTTCTGGAAAGGGTGATTGACAAATGAATAAGATGGGAGATGAGCAGTTCAGATTCAGATAAGGATGCAGTACAACTGACCCGATGTTTGCAATGAGACATATAGTTGAGAAGAAGCTAGAGATGAGGAAAGAGTCCACCTGGGCATTCCTAGACTTGGAGAAAGCATATGACAAAGTCCCAAGAAAACAGATTTGGGCAGTACTACAGTGGTTTGAAGTCCCAGAAACATTGGTAGAATTAGTACAGGCTATGTACAAGGACCCAATGACAAGTGCAAACACTGTTCAGTCTCACAGAGGGGTTCCAGTTGGTGCTGGTGTGCACCAGAGTTAAGCTCTAAGCACATTGCTGTTCATACTGGTGATGGACTACATTAGCAAACAGGTCAGAAGGGACAGATCAACAAAGCTGCTGTATGCAGATGATGTGGCATTACAGGCAGACTGAGCAAAAACTTCAGTAAAGGATAGAGGAATGGAATGCAAAACTGAAGGCATGTGGGATGAAACTAAGCACAGACAAGACAATGGTAATGGCAGCAAACTGGGGAAATCAGAAGAAGTTGAGAATTGCAATAAAAGGGAAAAGGAACAGGTTAGTAGCTTCAAGTACCTGGGAGGGGTGTTTGAGGAAAAGGGAAGCCTGAAAGAAGAGGTCAAAGCTAGAATCAGACGGGCTGCAGCCAAATGGCAGAGTCTTGGGTACAGTGAATGACAGGAGAATGCCAAAGAAGCTTAAAAGTAAGGTGTACAAGAGAGTGGTATGACCAGTACTATTGTACATTACAAAAACTGTACACTTAAGGCAGAGCAGATAAGGAAGCTAGAGGTGATGGAAATGAAATGTGTGAGAAGGGTGGTAGAATGCACAATGTGGGACAGATGAAGAAATGAGGACTTAAGAGCAGAAGCCACAGTAACTCCAGCTGAAGGAAAGATCAAACAGAAAAGATTACGGTGGTTCGGACACATGTGCAGAAAAGCAGAAGATAATCTAGTGAAGAAAAATATTTGGGACAGACAGGAAAAAAGTCTGAGAAAATGAGGATGTCCAGCAAAGAGGTGGATGCACTGTCTGAGAGAAGATCTGTGACAGTCAGGCATGTGTGTCAAAGAAGGCAGGAGTTTGGCATTGAATAGAGAGGGATGGTGACAGTTAACGAGATACCCCGACCACATGTAGAAAATGTTGATGATGTTTATCAAGATGATTGATGCTGTTGCTTATGATGATTATGATGGATGTTGTTGTTTAGGATGAGGAGGAGGATGATGATGATAAGATAAAATAAATAAAAATAAAATAAGTCCCCAACAACTGTAACCTGTGGAACTTGTTTAACTTGCTTACTTATGTAATCTCTGTAAATAGTCTGTTTGTAATATGTAATGCTGGTATTATGTAATGCTGTATCTGCTTACCCTTGCTGCTTTTCTCCCCGGGCCTCCGCTGAAAATGGACATGCATCCAATCGGACTATCCCGGTCAACAAATGTAAAATAAAATAAATAAATAAAAGATGATGAACGATGTCATGTCAGAAAAGCAAAGGTTAAAAAAAAAAAAAAAAAAAAAAGTAACCCACCCTGGCCAAAGGAAGTGCAGGAAAAAAAAGGGATAGAGAGAGGGTGCTAGTGCTGCAACAGCAATCCAATCAATAATGTAACGCTAGGGCATGTTAACATACCCAAATGAACTATGTTTGTCATTAGATCAATGTTGCATTAGCAGTAATTATATGGGACAACAACCAAAGCTCAGGAAGAAAGTGTGGAAGAAGGGCCATAGTCTAACAGACCTTTGAGAAAGCTTTTGCAAATCTTGTTTTAGCACTGAAAATGGAGTCACGCTTACAGTGCATAAGGAAAAAAGTGTGCACTGAGGACCAAATAGCTGCCACTAGAATATATCTAGAGTCCACCATTTTCCAAAAATCTCCAGAAGAAGCCATAGCGCTGGTTGATTTTGTGAGACATACCTTTGCCATGGTGTGATCAACAAAACGAAACCGCTTGAGACAGACATCTGGGAATAGCTCATTTAGATACTAGCTGCCCTGTCTCCTTACCATCAAAGAAAGTAAAAACAGTGAAAACATTTTCCAATGCTTTTAGCCTTATCCAGGTAAAATTTCAGCTGTCTGTGACTGATTAAAGTATGATCACTTCTCTGTTTTATGGTTCAGGGTAAATCACAGGGAGATGAATAGTTTGGGTTAATGTAAATTCAAAAACAACTTTTGGCATACAGGAAGGGTTGTTCTAAGACTCACCCTATCCTTAAGGAAGACTATAAGTGCTGATGAGACATGAGGGCCTGCGATTCAGATACCAGTCTAGCAGAAGTCAGACAAATGAGTAAAAGCAGTTTTCCAAGTAAGAAATTTCACACAAGAACTGGCTGTAGGTTCAAAAGGGGATGGAGTTATCTTTTGCAACACACAATTTAGATCCCAGGATGGTATCACCTGCATTATAAGTGGTATATGTAATAACCTTTTCAAAAACTTTTCAATTTGGAATACAGAAGAAAGGGCGTGGGAAATCTAGTGGGGGACAGGCAGAAATGGCCGAAAGGTACACCCCAACAGAAGTGTAGGCGAGGCTGAATTGAGAAATTCATGCAGGTATTTGAGAACTAATGAGGACCCGGTTTGAGCTGGGTCTTCTCTTACAGTACCGACTGGAAAACCTTTTCCATTTAGCTAAATAAGTTTTCCTGGTAGAAGGTTTCCTTGATTCTTTCAATACCTGTTGCACATACAAAGAAAGAAAAAGTACCTAAATGGGATCAAAAACCACTCATCCATTCGGTTAGATCGAGGCTGTGACAGTTGGGGTGAATGAGAGATAACTTGAAATGTGTGAGCAAGTTCACCCTGTGAGGTAGTTTTTGGTGAACACCCCTAGTTACACACACGAGAAGGGAGAATTAATGCTGCCTGGGCCAGGAGGAGTCACCAGAAGCATCTTTGGCCAAGATCTTCTTGATCTCTAGTAAAACTTTGAATATTAAAAGGAAAGAGGCAAAAGCAAAAAGGAACACTCCCACCCAGGGAAGAGAAAATGCATCTGTTTCTCCAGGCCTTTTGCAAGGTGTTCAAGAATTGAACTGCTCTATGTATTGGTTGAGATAGAAGGAAAACAGATCTACTTGGGGAGTTCCCCACAGGTGGGCCCATCTCCTGGAAGACCTTTGCGTGCAACACCCACTCAAGAGGGTCTGTCCTGGATCTGTTCAGCGAGTGTGTTACTGTGTTCTGCTCTGACAGAATTTGTGTTGCCTGTACAGTTACGGTTTACTGAACTGACAGTTCCCAGGCATACACAGCTAGCCTGCAAAGTGGGTAGGGAGGGGTAGGCTTTGTTTCCCCATTGTTTGTTTATATACTAAAACACTGTGGTAGTATTTGTTATCAACAGCAGTCCAGGGATCACAACAGATTTAGATATTTCAGAGCTTTATACCAAGGTCATTTCCTTGAGATTTACATGTTCATGGCTGAAATGAAGCTCCCAATTGCCCTGGACCTTGACTCCTTGAGATTCTGTCGTCCTATCCAAATATGAAAAATCTATGTCATCTGTGGCTATTGTGAATGCAATGGGGGGTAAGACCTTGACTTAGTATTACTTGGTTGGTCTACCAGACAAGTTCTTTTTTGATGACATTTGGAAAAAAATATAGTAAAGTATAAGCAGAGGTGTAGCTAGCTAAACTGCCTTCCTCCGATCTTGTGCCTCCCCTTCTCAACTTAAATTTAAGGAAAAGAAAATGTCTACCCATTCCAATATTCCTGATTTAAGGAGCAAGTTCTTTTTTCTAATCCAAAACAAACAAAAAAAAATAATTTCCACTAATGTAAAGAGCAAGCAAGATCTGTTCTTTACACTCTACAACTTTTAAGGTTAAGAGCAAACATTAAAATAAAAAAACACTATAACGGTTGCAAGTATTTTGCTACAGTTTATACACACATAGTGCTCTAAAGTTTTTCAATTCAAACTTCAAATCCAAAAAGACAAAAAAAACTTTTTTTTCTGTCACACATGGAGTGTTAACACACTGCTTCAGTTCACCACAAATGCAATACCAGCATTAATGAATACTCGTTAAGTGCACTACAGATCCAATCACACCCCCTAACACTATGCACCCAGGGTGGCTGCCCCCTTCACCCACCCTAGCTATACTTATGAGAATAATAATGCAGATGCTAGACCCAAAAAGATTTGAGGAACCTCTTGAATTTTCAGCATGTGGATTCTGGCAAATCGGATCATAATACTGGGAACAGGCTTACAAGACAAGAAACAGATCTAGTGTTAAATGTTGACAGAAATCCAAAAATACTAAAATGTGTAAAAATGTAGAGGACTAAATATAAAACTGGATTGGGGGGGCTCCAGTGTTAATTAAAGCAACAAAAAGGAAAGATTAAGAATTCACATTACCAGTTAAGAAGAGAGCAAAATTCTGGAGTTACTGATAACAGGAGAAACTCTATAGTTTGAGGAAAGGAATATTGGGAAGGGGACTGATTAAGTCCTTTTCCTGGCTAGGTTAAAGGAGGTGAGTGTAGACTTGCATCTTAAAGCAGGTAACTGCATCACTGTGAAATGCAGAACAATCCGTCTTTGTTTCCACATCTTATCTGTCCTAAATAAGCACAAGCAGTCCAGACCGGGGGTTGGGGGGATTCTCATGAGCACATATGCTAAAACAAAACCTATCCCAGCTATGGCTACAACACATCAACCTACTTCTAATGCAGAAGTCTCAACACTTAACAGAAACAATAAAATATTATGCATGTGCATTATACACTCAAATTCAAAATAAAGTACAGACAAGCAGCACAATTTAAGACATTTAATTTAGCATTTATTTCATGAGTATGTGAGGATGGTCCCTCATATATATTATATAATATATCATTGTATAAAATACATCATGTCATACTCACGTCAGATCAATAATTTAGATTGTCGAACAGACAAAAAGCCAATAAAGTTGATTGAAAATCAGCTGATCACACATTACATTTTTTTTTTCCATGAGAGATTGTGGAGCAGTAGGAAATAGGGAATTTGCCATTTTCCCACTGTAGTGTTACCTTGGAGTTGGCATTGCAGTTAGCAGGGGGATTTGCTCCTGCATAAAAAGAAAAAAAAAAACATTTTTTTTAAATTAATTTTAGATTTTTAATGCATTGAGTTTTGATCTTTTGTAGATTAAGGATTTGGGGTTTAGGACTTTATTTTTTGATTTACTGTCAAACTCCATACATCAAATAAATGGGGCAGTTTAGTGTAGCCAACCAACAAACCATTATTTGGATACCAGAGTACCCACAGAAAACCCATGATGATGTGGGCAGAACATCCGACCTCTACTGAGTGATCAAAAGCCAGGAATGAAACACACAACCATAAGGCAGTCATCTTACCACTGAGCTACCTTGCCAACTCCATACAGAATGGATTAAGACAAAGCAGCTGTACTACGATTTACCCCAGGATTCAAACAAACCCTTCAAAACAAAATCAGAAAGAGACCTCCTAAGAGACTATTTCACAGTTAAAAAAACCAGTGAAGTCATCTGAAATCAACAGAACTGATGCCAAAAGACATCTACTTTGTTTCCAAAGTGAGGCTAGAAACATAATCAGCCTCTCACATGATAACCTCATTGAATAAACAAGGGTGCAAGATACCAATGGTGATTTTAGGTAGAAGGGACCCAGACTGTATAGGGGTCAAAAAAGGAAAATTAACATTTTAAAATGGTCCAAGCAGCTGTAGGCAGCCAACCCAGACTCCACAGCAGAAGACTGGTCTTCTTTCGGCTTTTCCGGGTTAGGGGTCGCCACAGCAGAACTCCAGTCTGCCACAGCACAGGACTGATGGAACAAAACCCAGGAACCAAAACTTTTGACAACATTCTTGACATTATCTGGAATATGGACAGTCCGATTTAAAAACTTCTGGTTTTGTTACATTATACCTCTTCCACATGTTAGATATGCCTTCATTCAGACACTGTATACAGATGGAATGCAGAACATTTCATCTGACTTCTGCACTCACTCAAGCGTCTGTACTAATCTTCTAAGGACTGCACTGCAATCAGTCCAAACTAACTGACTGGCTTCTGTGTCTGAAGTCTCTCTCCTAAATACTAAAACCCTGTAAATTTCCTACAAGTTCCATATGCCTTTTTAAACCCTGGTTCCCAAGCCTCATACCATCAAAACAAGATTCGTTTTACTCAATGTACTGAACATTCTGTTAACACATTTCATTCTTATCTGAATGTTATTTCTCTGAGCTCATTTGTATCTTCCAATGAAACATTCCTTTCTATTGCAACTGAGTGTATAAGGAAGATATATATCTGCTTTAATATGGCTGAATTTCTAGGGATATATAAAAAGACAATACTATATACATGTCCAACTAAATTTAAGTGAAACCTAATTTTACAACCTACATATATTTAAACACATTTACTGAACTGTCACTTGAAACAAAGACACATTTTTTACAAAAGAAAACAAACCATGTTAACATGTCCAGTTACAAACAGTATACATTGCAAACATTATTTTATTCAATCCTCATCAATTCAACATATAGTCAATACACCAACCAGGGGTGCAACCATACTAGATCTGGTCCTCACTAATATGGGAGAGTGCTGCACAGCCCCTACTGTAATGCCTTCTCTGGTATGGTCAGACCACAAAATGGTCTCCTTTGAAGTAAAAATAAAACCTGGACCCCCAGCTCAACCGTGAATATTCAGGAACTATTCGAAGGCTAACCTCCTGCTATTAAGTCAGAACCTGGCAAAATTTCAAGCCCCTATAAACCCTGAGAACACTTCTGCCTATGCAGAATTGTTCAAAGAAACCCTGTACAAGCATGTTAATAGTGCATAGAGGCAGCTGTACCCACCAAGAAGAAGTTCAGAATTAACTCAGAAAACAAGCCACCCTGGTGGAATCACAAAATCAATCGGACGTATAACAGGAGGAAGAAATTATGGCAAAAATTAGGAGGTGCGGCACCCAGACGAATAAAAGCACACTCATCAAACTAAAACTCAGAGGACAAATAAAGTCTACCATAATTTGAGGGATGTCTGGCCTCTCAAGCCAAGGACAACCACAAAGCATTCTTTAGCTATGTCCGCAACCTCAAAGGCAATACACAATTGTGTGCAGAGCTCATTGTAAATGGAGCCACTTACATTGAGCCAGAAAATATAGCAAACCTCCTGGCTGATAAATTCAACTCCAACTTTACGCCTCTCTCCCCCTCAACCTTCCCTCAGGAAATATCATCAAATATAACTCCCCATACTATAACTACGGAACAGGTCTTTAATGCTCTCTATAAGACCAAGAACACTGCATCAGTGAGCCCAGACAATATCCCAGGATGCCTTCCAAATAGCATGAAACATGACCTATCAGGGCCTCTGGAATTATTATTTAACTGTAGCCTCCAAACAGGCTTCATGTCTCATGAATGGAGAAAGGCAACAGTTATGCCTCTGCACAAAGGTGGGTCATCTACAGACCTTGGAAACTATACACCCACAAGTCTCACTAGTCTTACATGTAAACCCATAGAAAGAATTATCACGGAGATGATCAGAGATATAGTAAACCTCCAGACACTGGACCCAACCCAGTTTGGTTTGGTCAAGGACAGATCATGCCTACTCAACCTGGTGGACTTCTTTGAGAAGGTTACCAAAGAAATGGATGAGGGCAAAATTGTTCACACTGCCTACCTTGACCTGGCCAAGGCATTTGACACAATATCCCACTTGGGCATTGTTGACAAACTCAAGAGGTTAGGTACAAACCCATGAGACACCCGGTGGATAGCCAACTAGCTCACAAACAGGACCCAGGAAGTCAGAATTGGGGAGTCCACCTCTACAAAGAGGCCAGTCACAAGTGGAGTCCCTCAGGGATCAGTTCTTGAACTGTTCCTTTTTGGCATTTACTTCTCAGAAGTCAAACCCAATGGCAGTGGTCTCCGGCTGACTAAATTTGCAGACGATTGCAAATTAGGAGCAGTCACTGAATCTCACACTGATACAAATGTTCTCCAGGAGGGGCTAACATAAACAAATAACTGGTATCAGAGCCACAGACTAACACTAAATGCCAAGAAATGCATAATAGTATCCTTTGGGAAGTGATCCATCCCTGGTAACCATCATATTGACAACACACCCCTTAGAGTTGACCCAGTAGTCAAGGAGAGTTGACCCAGTAGTCAAGGACTTAGGGACACACATAGATAGTAATCTAGCCTTTGATCATCACGTGTCTACAGTGGCGAGGAAATTATTCTATGTTGCGCAACTTATAAACAAAGGTACAGCATCCAAGTCTAAGGAACTCATTGTATTCAGCATTCATCAGTCCTATCACAATGCACTCTTTGGTGTGTACCTAACCAGGCATATCCAACAAGTGGAACGTCCACAGAGGTTCCTCACTAAAAGACTACAGGGCATAAGTAATATGTCCTATGCAGACCGCCTCAAGGCCCTATCCCTGTATTCTGCCTCTTACAGGCTTTTGAGGGGAGGTCTATGCCTGGCATACAGGGGATTGTCAGACCCCACTCTGATGGACCTCCTGCATATCCACAAAACAAACAGTACCAGAATTACCCGTTCTAAAGACTTAAACCTTGCCTGTGATATAAACAGGACCTGCTGGAGAGAGAGGTATGTATCCCAGAGACTACCCGTCTATGGAACAGGCTCCCCAACCATGTGAAGCATAGTCCTCCCTAACCCAATTCAAGTGCAACTTGGACAATTGGATGGGAAAACGGAAATTCATCCCTGGTTTGGCACCGATATCTCTAATGCAAACAGGTAGCCTGTAAATGGTTCATCATCCAGGCCCATGCTTACACTTCTCAATGGTATCAGAACTTGTCAGAAATTTGGGATGCATGGCTAGGCTTAAAAAGGCCCTTGTGGTCATTAGCCTAGTAAAACGCCTATGAACATTACAGGAATTGATGAATTTCTGCCTTTCCTTAAACCTCATTCTTCCTTCAGAAAACATTATTCTGTATGAACTGGTCCCACAATTTTCATTTTTTGTATGTAATTTGTGCCTACCCCTTTCTAAAGATCCCACTTCTAGTTCTTTTATCTCTGTTACAATATTCACTTCACTTCAAATACAGCTGGTTTAGACTATGATTTCCAATTTCTAGTAATTGCTTTTTTGGCAGCCACCAGAATTAAACTTAAGGCTTTACTATGTCTAGGCAATTCAGAGCCTGTATCCCAGCTCAAAAACAAAAAAAATCCCTGGGTTATGCCCAAGTATTTCTGACTTTGTACTCTGTAGAGCATGATTTAAAATCTGCCAACTCATTACACTCCCAAAACATACATTCCAAGTTACCTCTTTCTTCCTCATCACATTTCCAAGATTTGCCATCTACCCAAGGAAAAATTCTTTGGTATCTGCTTGGGGTACAAAGGTATCTATGCAAGACTTTGTTGCATATTTGATAGCTACACATATGCCCTCCTATTGTTTCCTTGTGAATTGTTTATCCAATCTCTCTTCCTAATCTTTTCTAACCTCCTCAGATAGATTCCTATACTTATATTGCCATAGTTTATATGGCCTACTAATTGCCTTCTTTTTTCTTTGGGTTTAACAGCAGCTTTTGTTCTAGATTCAAACTAAAAACTCAACTAGCACAGGTCTTTCCATTTAGAATTTCCCTATCCTTTCCTCTTTGCCTATACTCCAATATCAATCCTCAAAAGGGAAGGCAGTCGTAAGCCAACAGTCTAAATGCCCTCTTACCCTCTTCCCATTCTATTACTTTTCCCTCTCTTGTTATTTTCTCCCAATACCTTTGATCATTTGTCAGCTTTCCCCAGTAAATTCCAGCCCCCTCTTGCTTATTCTCTATAACCCTTGAGAAAGTACATATTCTTAATCTGAGAGAAACTTGTATTGCCTGACAATATTTTAGGTTTGGAATTGTTTTGTGCATTTTTTTTCTCGTGAGAAATGGTGAATTTGCATGTTCAGTTCATTTACTTGATTGTAAATGAAATGATGACACAGAGGCAAACAGTATTCATAATCCTACTGGATGTTGTTAAGTTTTTGGCCAACTATAAGTTCTGCTGTACTGCACAGCTTTGATCTTATTTAAGTTTAGCTGCAAACTGAACAGCACCATGGTAACCCATGCTATTTAGTAGTGAATTTATCATCAAATTCTCTACAATAATGAATTGGAATAGATTTATGATTCTTGTATCTTATCTCACTGTTCCCCTTATCTTTGCACTTTCCCAACTCTATACTACTGTGTTCTCCTTCTGCTGCACCATTTAAATTATAAGGTGATGTTTCTTGTTGTACAGTATTAGCACTGCACAATACTACAATTTCTAACTGTGACCCAGTGCCACTTCTGCTCTGTCAACACATTAGGTTGAGCTTTTAATTTTATCATCATTCTGATCTGTTCAAAATTATTGCTAGTGCTGCTCTGTCATACTCACAAGGCTATGCTTTAAATATTTCTAATCACTCTGCTCTAAAACTGTGGTGCCCATGTCTGTACTTGTTTAATTCATTTATGTTTGTTTATTGCTATTTTAACTGGGTAAGTAGGCTGGTCAATTGACCATTTTAAGCTATATCCCAGACACCGAAGGAACAGTATAAACTCAAGCAAAAAGTTTATATATATATATATATATATATATATATATATATATATATATATATATATATATATATATATATATATATATACACACACACACACACACACACACACACATATATATATATATATATATATATATATATATATATATATATATATATATATATATAAATAAATCATAGCTTTTATTTACCAATAAGGTGCAGCGTATATACAAAATATCCTTCTGCATCTGCCTTTGAGGATAGGGGTATGTACTGTTGTCATACTCGCCAAGATATATTTTTTTTCTTTTTTCTTACCACTCTGCAAAGTTCATCTGGGTCCCTTTGTGCCAGCATTGTACCTATATATGAGAAGAATACAACATATCCGGTTGTACATTCTCATCACTGGGATATAGTGCTGTATATGGAGCTGGATTTGGTGATTAGTACACTGTTTTAGCTTTACCTACGCTGCACTAAGCTGCGTTGTGCTGTATGTCTTGGTGCAATTCTTGGTTGGACTACACACTGTAGCAATACTGCAGGCTACACTACATTTTAGGCTGATGAATATCAGAATCTACTCAAGTGCAGTTAGCTTCTGCCCCCTTTTGCTAGCCTAATACCATTCTGTCTATTGAGGAAGTGTTGTAGCTTCCTTCATGCTTACCCAAAGCACATTACTGCTGTCCTAACAAAACTGGCATCTCTCACATATTAAGTTAAGTCCTTAGTCTGCAGTCCACCCTCTCATGTCATAGGTTCAGAGGTGTGTACTAGGCTAATGGCCCTGGAGCCTTTACAAGCTTAGCCCATAGACGTGCCCTGGCACTGTGGTGCCCGAACTTGGTTCCCAGTGCCTCTATCAAGTAGAGCCACTGGAGTGATCCCGGGGTGAACTTTCTATTTCCCATCCATTCATCCAGATTTCTCTTGAAGACGGCTAGTGAGGTGCTCTCCTTGACATGTATGGGAAATCTATTCCAGAGCATGGGCAGTCTCTGGGTTATGAACCTGTCCCTCCAGCATGTTCTGTTGATTGTCGTAATGAGGTTGAGGTCTCTAGAGCATGTGGTGCGGAGGGACTAGGATTTCTTTAGATGCAGCATTTCTAACAGAGCTGGGTCAGACATGGCTTTGTAAGTCAAGCAGAGATCACTGCTTAGTAGACGATATAAGACAGAGAATAGCTGGAGTTTTTTTTTTGAGTCTGTCCGTGTAGGACATGTGTTTAAGGCATAGGATCCTCTTCATGAGGGACTTTTGTGGCCTCTCCAGCTGTTGCAGGTGTCTAGTGCGGTACATGCTAAATGGAGCATTACACTCTATGATTGGTCTAACAAAGGAAGTGTAGAGAGAAATGATGACTTCTTTCTTCCTGGATGCAAAACCCTTGGTAATGAAATGTGCCACACAAAAGGACTTTGTGACCACAGTGGCAATGTGGTGGTCGAAGGAGAGGTTGCTGTCAACCTGTGTCCCCAGATATCTTATAACGCCTTCAGTGTTCAGTGGGCTCCCATCGATGTGATAATTAGTGGGAACTGAGTTTTTCCCAAAGGGGAATCACAAAGCATTTTTTGGCATTAAGCTTAAGGCCATGATTTCAACACCAGTCATTAGTCTCATTGAGGACTCTCTGTAGGATGTCTGCATAACTTGGGGAGTTAATAATGGCTCCCAGCTTGCAGTTGTCTGCGAACTTGGTCAGCCAGAGTCCCTCCGTGTTGGCCTGGACTTCTGAGAAGTAGATGTCAAACAGGAGAGGGCCCAGGACCAATCCCTGTGGGACTCCACTTGTGACTGGTCGACAGTCTGACTTGGAGTCCTCTACTTTCACACTGCGGGTTCTGTGAGCCAATTTGCAACCCACCTAATGATATAGGTGTTGATGCCTAGTTTGGCGTGTTTATCAGTAATTCCTGAGTGAGGAATGGTATCAAAGGCCTGGCCAGATTGAGCTAGGCTGTATGAACTGCCTTACCTTCATCCACACCTCTGGTGACGGACTCAAAGAAGTCAGCCAGGTTGATCAGGCATGATCTACCTTTCACAAAACCAAATTGCATGGGATCTAGAGTTTGGAGATTCCCTATATCCTTGTTAGTTAGGTCCATGATGATGCACTCCATAGCCTTACATATCAGACTCATCAGGCTAATGGGGTGATAACTTCCAGGGTCTGTAGTCACTCCTCCTTTATGGAAAGAGATGACTGTTCGTCACTCAGTAGGGACAAAGCCTGAGGTGAGGCTGAGAGTGAACAGGGCACACAGATGTGTTGCCAGTTCACTTTGTAATTCATGTAGAACACAGCTAGGGATATTGTTGGGTCCCATGGAAGCTGTATACTTGGCCTTGGACAATGCAGCCTTAACATGTGCTGCAGTAATGCTGGGTGCCTGGCATTCGTCCGGTATTGAGATTGGTCCTTTGGGGGGGGGTAAAGTTGGCACTGAACATGTCAGCCAGTATGTTGGCAATATCTGCTGGCTCAGTATAGGAGGTACCATTCTGCAGTAACTCTGAGCATATCTGGGTATTGCCGTGGAGATTCCTGATATAACTATAGAAGGCTTTGTGGTTGTTTTTAGTGTCTGCCATAATTCTGCCTTCATTCCTGGCTTTGGAGGTTTTGATGCAGGATCTCAACTTTTTGTTGAGGCTAATAAGGGAATTTTTCCAGTCTTGGGACTTCACCTTTTTCTGCAACAGTTTCTTCCTTTATTAATGGCAGGGGACCACCAGATTGGCTTCCTTGTTTTTGGAGGACAGCGTCTTGGTTCTGTTGGGTATGGCTAGTTCCATGCATTTATATACGTGTTTGTACAGTGCACTTGTGTATGATTCGGCAGCCATGCATCTATTTTCCACTGGCATGGGTGCCATAAAGTTAGCCACCTCTGTTTTTAGGAGCCAAAGTCAGCTTTGGAGAGTTTTTCATGGTGGATACCTTTGCAGGAAGTGTGGAAGAGATGTGGATTTCCATGGTGATTAGTGGTCAGATCTAACCAGGGAGGAATTGACTACTGGTGTAGAGCAATGGCTGCCAATGTTAATAATAACCAGGTCAAGGATGTTGCTTCCTCTAGTGGGGGTAAGAATGAGCTGGTCCATGGCATTGGAACTGATGAATTCCAGGAAGTGTTGGGCCAGTGCACGAGTAGTTTTCCCAGTTGATGGAGGGGTAGTTGAAGTTACCTAGTATGAGAGTGTAATAGTTTCCAGGGTGCTTAGGAATGTGGAGTGAGAGTCTTGGGACATGGTTGAAGACCTATAGCAGACTAAGACCTGAATCATCATCTTACCCAATGTTAGTTGTACCTGGAGTATCTCAGATGCATTATACCGGGCTACTAGTGTGAAGGTGAGCATATCCTTTATGAATATGGAGACACCACCACCTTTGGAGCTTCGCTCCATATACTGGGGCCAAAATGTGTGGAATGAGTTATAGCCTGGTAGCGCAGGGGTGCCTTCTGTTGCTTTAAACCAGGTCTCTGTTACAGCACAAATGTCAATGTTCTCCACTTTGAGGAGTGCTTCAAGCAACTGCGTCTTCAGATTTAGACTTCTAGCGTAGAGCAGCATGACCCTCAGATTGCATTTATTTATAGCTGTTACGGTGGTAATTTGGTCTTTGGAACACCACCTAAAAAGGGCACTATAGGGGTGGCAAGAGCCTTAGCCAGTACCTGGAAACCCAGGGGTGACAGATGCAGGCCATCTCTGGCAAAGCATTGAGGTCTGTCAATCATGTCATCTGAAGCAGATAGATACTGGATCTCCTTAGAATGACACCAGAAACTTAGCCAATTGTTGAAGTCAATCATTTTCTGTTTGTACTGTGGTATTATTCTGGGCGATGGTAGGATGCTGCTCAAAGCTAGGGTCATACCTGCCTGGTCCACATAATCCGAAAGCTCCACCATGTCTCTTTTCATCTGCTACCTATGCATCACTGAACGCTGCCGTAATAAAGGGCATCTGTACTCTAAAGAAGTGTGACTGTATGTAGCCTTGTAAAATCTACTTGTATCCTACAAATAGTACTAGTAGTTGTTAGTCCGACTTCCCGTGTGTGCGTTAGCAGCCTACCGCAACTCACTGGACACTCTCCCCCTAGTTTTATAATACCTTATTAATATATGTGTACTAATCTATCCGTCAGTCTGCCATCTCTTTCTTGCCACTAGGTAGCAGCACAGACCACAGCAGACTGATCGCACAGTATTATTCTCCCAAACTTTCTACCCAACTATATTAGTTATCTCCACAGATTCTCCCTATCTGTTCTAAGCTAACTCCCTCTACCCTCCTGGACTGGCCAACCCAAATATAAATATTGCCTGCACTACATAGTTCCAACTCAACCCTAATTTAAGTGTCTGAGCTGCAGCTACTGATAGTTTTTCACAGTCCTCACTTCTTCTGGGCTCTACCCCGCTCCGTTCGCCCTGCGGGTTCACTCTGCTCCCCTACCTCCAATTCCCACCCACCCCCAGTGCATCTACACATACTAGCCCCTGCTCACCTGACAAATCGCCCATCCAATCAGCATCCTCCTATAATTACACCCAACCACACCCAGGCTAAACTCCCTACCCAATTACCCAATCTTGAACCTACTATCCAACCCCTACCATACCTAACCTATTTACCTAAATCACATTACTGCTAAACACAATACCTCCACCCAAACAAATCATGCAGGGAATACTACCAGTACTACTACTAACTCTCACTACTCTTGCCTACACCACATCTACATACACTAACATACCATTAAACAATACCTTCCACATAACACATATTTACACGCACATACCTACACACAAAGATATTGAAATCTGTTCCACACTATTTAATGACTGCTCATTATTTTATATATACAAACCACACACCATACTTCCTCTCACTAAACAAACAGTAACTAAAGTACATACAGACCTAGCATATGCCATAAAACTCCGTCTGTTCCTTAAAAAACATCTACTAATCTCAGGAGACATACACCCCAACCCAGGTCTAGACAACAAAATTCTCCCACACAAACATAACTCAGACCTACTTATTATTAATCTAAACTCAAGAAGTATATCCAACAAACTACATGACCTACACGCATTCATAGCTCACTACCCCCCTGATATACTAACCATTACTGAAACCTGGCAAGCTATCAATTCTCTTCTGAAACCCAGAAAAACTACCACCCCAACTCCCAGCACCAATACTGACAATGATAGCATAGCTTCTCAATTTAATTATCACTTCACAGAATCTATTTGATCATTATCCACCCAGCTATCCAACAATGACTCTACAATCATCCCCATTATAGATAACAATAATATACCTTCCTTTTCACTCTCACCTGTACCAACCTCCACAGTTAAAAAAAACTACTCTCAAAACTGAAACCTACCACTCTTGCAGCAGATGGTCTACCCACCAATTTCCTAAAATTAGCTGCAGAGTCCCTAGCCTACCCTGTCTCAATTCTTACAAACCGCTCCATATGAGAAGCCTACATCCCCCAACTATGGAAAGTGTCATAGATTATTCCCCTACGCAAAGGCGGCAACTCCTATAAGCTATCAAACTACCGCCCCATTGCTATCTTATCCCCCCTTTCCAAGCTCCTGAAGAAATGTATTCACTCCCAAGTGATGCACTTCTTAATCTCACATAATCTCCTCTCCTTCACACAGCATGGCTTCAGTCCAAACCACAGTACAACTACTGCTCTTCTCTCCTTTACCAACCAGGTTAACCAACTTAGAAACAACAACTTCATATCAGCCATTTTCTTAAATCTCTCTAAGGCATTTGGCATGGTCCCACATAACCTACTTTTAGACACTCAATCCACCATGTCCTTTGCCTCCTCCACTACTGCCTGGTTCAAAAACTATCCACCATGTCCTTTGCCTCCTCCACTACAGCCTGGTTCAAAAACTACCTCTCTGAGAGAAAACAGTCAGTCAAATGGCAAGGTGTACTATCACCCCTACTACCCTCTACCATAGGTGTTCCACAAGGATCAATACTGGGGCCTCTACTATTCACCATTTTCACCAACAAGCTACATACCTCCACCCTGCATGCATCACGGATACAATACGCAGATGACTCAACCCTAATCTGCTCAGCCCCATCCATAACTACTCTACAAAAGCTAACCCAAGTGTCCTTCTGCTCCACGGAAAAATGGATTACTGATATCCAACTAATTCTAAACCCCAACAAGACCAAATTATTTCTTTTCACCCCCAACAAATCCACAAAAACACCTGCTTCCTTCACTATCACCTCCAAAAATGGAACCACAATCTCTCCCTCCCCCCATACTAAGCTACTTGGTGTTGAAATAGATAAGGACCTTAATTTTGATGTCCATATCTCTCAAACCATTAAAAAAGTACATAAAAAAATAGTAACTTTATACAAACACAAAAACTTCCTATCAGACCAAGCACGAATCACCCTAGCCCAAACCCACCTTTTGTCTACATCACCAATCCTAACCCACATCAGGAAAACAGACCTAGACAAACTAGAATCTTGTTACAATAAGATTGCAAAATTCACAAATAACTCCACTTTTAGAAGCCACCACTGTCTTGCCCTAAAGGAGCTACAGTGGTTAGAACTCCCTCAAGTAATCAGTTACCACCAACTAGTGTTCAACTTTAACATACTAAGCAATCCCTACAAAACTCCAGCCCTAAACCAACTACTGAACCAATATTCAGCAAACCGTCCACTACGCTCATCTAACAAAACCCTGCTCTGCATATCCAAAGCCAACAATACTGCAGGGAAAGCTATTTTCTCTTATACAAATCGCTAGGAAATGGAATAACCTCCCCCAAAATATCTCTTCTGCATCATCTATCTTACTGTTCAAAAAGTTACTTAAGTCACACCTCTTGCAATCCTGGCTCTGTCCTTGCATCACATAATGCTTTCCTGCTCTCCACCAATTCTTCCTACATTCCTCTCTTCACTGCTCACTTTCTCTTTAATACTGTTGCCAAACACTGCCATACATGGCCTACTATATGTAAATTGTTATGTCTTCTGTGATGCATCTTTTGATAGCAATGGTAAATCTGGAGTTTTTCTCTCCCAATTTCTGCCATCCAGGGTCTACTATGTTTAAATTAAGTTTGCTTGGAAAAAAAAATACTAAATTTTATACTGATTGTAAGATTTTATTATTTTGATTGTAAAATTACCAGTGTACATATTATTTGATGTGGAGCTTTTCTCCCCGGGCCTCCACTGTAAATGGACTTCATTCCAGTCGGACTTTCCCGGTAAACAAATATAAAATAAAATAAATAAATAAAATAAAATATTCCAGGGAGGTGCATCTCAGGTCATTCACACCGATATGGACAATGACAAGAGTCATACTTGTTGTGGAGTGACCTGAGTGTGTGTGTTATGTGTCGGATTCTGGTACCCGATAGACAGCTGACTGTTACCTTCTCTTTATTCAACCTACTGAGTGGGATATCAGTGTGCCTCACTATTGAGTCACCTATAACTATTGTACTGGGCAAGCAGTTTTGCCTAAGGGGCTTAGGTTGAGAAGCACACTGTGTAGGTAAGCTGTGTGTCTTGTGGTTTGTGCTGTGTTGTGGTGGTTGAGTGCCTTTCTGCCTTGGAGGTCTCTGCTGTTTGGGTAGATTTCTACTGACAGCCACCACAAAGGTGGGTGTGTGGTTTGTATTTTTATGTGAGGGCTGTGATGGTGTGTGTTCTGGAGGGTTATGTATTCCATGTGGTGTGGTGCAGGTGCTGACCTTTTCCTCTTGACCAGCTATTCCGGTTTTGGCTGGAGAGAGCATGGCTTCTAATTTGGAGATACAAGCACGTCTCACAAGTCTGAGAGTGTTGGGAGGTAAGAGGAGAGGGTTGTCTGTGTACATGAGGCAGGTGCTACACAGCCTCAGAATGCCCAAAAGCACAGGAAACTGACCTTTAGACATGCCAGGTGGGATGGTCATCATTACTAAGTACTGGAGCCATTTCTTTATAGGACGTCTAGTGCTGATAGCACTTGTGTGCTGCAATAATTGCTACAAAAAGCCTGATGAAGTGCTAGGTAAATAAGCTAATTAAAGTGCAAGAGAGAAGAGATAAGATCTAAGGGAAAAATTGAAGAGGAGACTTTCTTGCACCAGTAAGTGAGTGTGTAGCAATATTAAAGCAAATACAGTTAACACACTTGGTAAATACCCCACACTACACTTATGTTGAGGTGGTTAAGTTAAGAAGTCACTTCCCAAGCCTCCAGAAATTAAAACACCTAGAATTAGGGCTGAAAGATCTCTGCAACTAGACCAGATTACTTTACCACCACCATTAACAGAAACTTCAGCAGACAACACACACATACTTCTGTAAGTCACAAAGTATCATATCCCATGCCCTGAATGTAAAATTCATCTTAAACCATGCAATGTTATTGTATCCTCCCCCTGATTACCCAGTGAAGGAACTATCCTTTGGGTATACCACCCTTAAAATTATGCAAGCAGGGGGAAGGAGGGCGGGAAGTAATGAATGAACAAAGATCTACAACACAGATGGAATGTTATGATAAGACACAACTTCTTTATCTGATGCTGTAAATCTTTGTTCATTCATTACAGTTAGGACCGAGTCCCCAGCTACTTGAGTCCTGGGTGGCCCTAAGGAAGGATATTCCTGAGCACCATAGAACCAAAAGATGTTCATCCCCTGGAGGTCAAATACAATTTGTAAGGGGCTATAATGGTATGAGGTGTTGCCCAAGTGGCTGCTGCGCATACATCATCCACAGAGGCTCTGGAATGAAAAGCTACAGAAGTAGCCATAGATCTGGTAGAATGATCCTTTATTCTGGAAGGTAAGGATAGCTTATTCTGTTGATAGATAAAGGTAATGATGTTTCTAAAGTCACTTTGGAAACAGGTTTACCCAATCTGGGTCCTGCAAAGGCCACAAACAACTGATCTGTTTTCCTGAAAGATTTAGTCCTGTCCAAATAACAATGAAGCTGCCGATGCACATCAAGGGTGTGCAAATGGTACTCTCCTCTATTAGGGTGCCAAGGGAAGAAAACCGGCAGGTCAATAGACTGGTTAATGGAAAAGCTAGAAATGACCTTGGGCAAGAAAGAAGGGTCAGTATGAAGGGACACCCTTTTCGTGTGGAAGAGCACGTAAGGACTCTTGACACTCAAGGCCTGCAGCTCAGATACTCTTCTCGCTGAGGTAAGTGCTACTAGAAGTATGGTTTCCCATGACAAAAATTTCAAATCACATGAATCAAATTGTTCGAAGGGAGAACTTCAGAGAGACTGAAGCACCAGAGTCAAGTTCAAGGGTTCTAAGGGAGGCTTGACCGGAAGTTTAACATGCAATACTCCCTTCAAAAAGGTCTTGCATAGGCGGTGTGACATAATTGAAGAATTATCACGACCACTATGAAAATTGGTGATAGCTGCTAAATGTACAGTGATCGTTGAAGTTGAGGCTCCTGCATGTAAAAAAGAGTAGTCAGGTATTGTAGGATCTTTTGAATAGGCATAGAGAAAGGGTTTAAGTTCTGGTCTTTGGCCCAAATAGAGAACCTAGTCCATTTACTAGAATAAACTTTTCTAGTGGAAGATTTGTGTGAGACCAGAAGAATTTCACGAACAGGAGATGGGATGTCAGGCCGCCTGGCAATCACTGGAAATGGAGGAACCAAGCTGTGAGCTTGAGACTGTGCAGGTTCGGATGAATCAGTCCCTGAGGATGAGATAACAGGTCCTGGGAATGATCCAGAATCCACGGGCTGTGAATCAGATGCGGCCATAGAAATGGGAACCAGACTTGACATGGCCAGTAGGGGGCAATGAGGATCACTTTGCTTCTCAACCTCTGAGCTTCCTGGAGAAATTTTGGGATAAGGGAAAATGGGGGAAAGGCATACAGAAGACCCGGGGGCTAATCATGCATTAGAGTGTCCCTCTGTGGTTTCCCCTGAGGGGGGGGGGGATCAGGGCAATATAGTTTCTGCATTTGTAGTTTAGAGGGGAAGCGAGGCTTGCCCCAGCACTGGAAGATCTGATCTGCTGTTACAGGGTCGAGGGACCACTCCTGAGGCATCAGGATATTCCTGCTCAGATTGTCCACAATAAGGCTGGAACTCCCAGGAATGTGCGTTGCTATAAGAAAGCAGTTGGAAACTATCACCCAGTGCCAAATCCTCATGGCTTCCTGACACAGGGGGTAAGGCCTGGTTCCGCCTTGCTTGTTGATATACCAGACGATGGACATGTCTGACTGAACTGCAATAGTTCCCCGCGGGAAGGGATGCCTGGAACACTTGCAACACTAAGAGAACTGCCCTCAGTTCCAGGACATTTATGCGCAAGTTGGCCTCCATGGGGGACCAGGTGCCTTGGACAGTCTTTCCCTAGAAATACCTCCCCCTCCAACAGTGAAGCGTCCGTGGTCACCGTGGCTGTGGGCTGGGAAAGACAGAAAGGTCGACACCAAAGATTTGTTTGTGGCTTCATCCACCACAGCATTTCTTCCTTGCAATGGTTTGTAAGGCATATCATGTGGTTGAGTGGGTGAGTTAGCAACGACAATTGTGCGGAAAGGAGCCACTGCAGGATTCTCATGTGCAATCTCGCCAGTGATACTAATGTAATGGCTGCTGCCATGGAGCCCAAGAGTTGCAGTACAAGACGTGCTGGTACACAGGTCTGAGAAAAAAAGATCTTAGATTTGGTGTCTTATTTTCAAAAGCCTGTGAGGGGGGAGAGAAGCTTGACAGGATGTTGTGTCGAAGACTGCTCCAATAAATTCCAGTGTCTTCGTTGGGGACATTTGAGATTTGTCTTTGTAGATTGTAATCCCCAAGCGGAGAGTGAGAGCTTGAGTGTAAGAGAGGCTGCAGACTAGAAAATTCCTCGTCGGAGCGGTAAGGAGCCAATCGTCTAGATAGGGAAACACCTGGAATCCTTGTAGTCGAAGATGAGCTACCACAACTGCCATACATTTGGTGAACACTCAGGGTGCTGTCGAAAGACTGAATGGCAGTGCCCTGAACTGGTAGTGATGGGCTCCCAGTCGGAGGCAGAGAAACCTCCGGGAGGGGTGATCCATCTTTATGTGGTAGTACACGTCCTGGAGGCCTATAGAGCACATCCACTTATCCCTCCCTAGGAAGGAAAGAATGGACTGTATCGTGACCATCCAGAATTTTTGAGGTTTGATAAATTTGTTCAATAGGCTGAGATCCAGGATTGGTCTCCAGTCTCCTGTCATTTTTGGCACTAAAAAAGGACCTCAAGTAAAATCCGGATCCTGTCTGGTCTGGTGGGACTGGCTGGATGACTCTTTTCCTTTGCAGCTTTTCTAATCTCTTAAGGCTGCTAATTCCCTCTGATTGGGTAGTACATTGGGGATTCGATTGATGGGTCTGGGAGTTAAGTCAAAAGGTATCTGGTAGCCTCTGGATATTATTCTCTGCACCCAAACATCGGTAGTAATAAGATGTCAGGCTGGTAGATGCAGAGAAAAACAACCCCAGACAGCTTCCAGAGGGAAGCAATCGGGCCGCTGCTCAAGAGCGCTGTTAGGGTCTGCTGGAGAAAGAATCTCTAGCATCCTGGTTATGCGGACCTACTCTACCCTAAAAGGGACATCTTCCATATGAGTTGCCCCCTCTGCCCTGGGGGGATTGTTCACCACGAGTGTCACTAATGTCCTTGGGATTTCTTGAACCACATTTTTCCTCCTTTCGGGTTCCTGGAGTAGCACCACTGGGGGTTGGAAAGGCGTATGCCCACAGCAGACAAGGTCTTTCCGTCTTTCTCACTACGTGTGTCTCTCGTACTTTGGGTCCAAAAAGTGCAGATCCGGCGACAAGTGCATTGATGAAGAAAGATTTAAAAGGGATCTAAGTCACACAACCGCATTCAAGCATTACGTCTCAAGACAACGCCTGATGCGGCAGCTCGAGCTACCCCCTCGGTGGAGTGAGATATCAAATGCATCGAGGGGTCAGAGATGGATTCAAGGGTAGCTAGCTGCGAGCCGACAGTTTCATGCACCTCATCAGACAGTACCCACCAAAGAGGAAGACATTTTGGAAATTAGGTCTCTTTGGAGACAAGTAAAGTGTGCCAGATAGCTCAGAGACCGAATGGCGAATGTGGCTGAAGCATAGGTCCGTTTCCCTAGTCTGTCCATGGTACGGGACTCTCTGTTTGGAGGATGGACGATGGAACTATCTTCTGCCAGTTCCCTCTTGGTGGCCACTACCACGACCATAGAATCAACTGCTAGCACCAGTGGGGCTGGTCTTCAGATGTAGATAATAGTTTTGTCTGGCCTCCAAGGGACAGGTTCTACATTGTGCAGCGTGCCTGGAAGTTTCCAGACAATGAGTTTAACAAGGTCATCTGCCAGTGGGGTCACCCAGGAAGTAGACGGCTGGGCACTGAAGGCCTGCAAAACACAGATTCCTCAGAAGAAGGGTTATAGGACTTCCAGTCTCCCTGCTGCTTGAGGATTTTGAGAACGTCTCCAAATGAGATGTCATCTGGGGGAAGCCGTGGGGACCCTTCCCCCTCATCACAATCAGTGTCTTCGGTGATAGATTCCTCCAGTGAATCAACATGCTTCCTCTTGCACTGTTTCTACCGGGGTGGCTCCCCAGTGGGATCTTCCGAGGACGACTCCGGAGAAGAGGTTCCCTTCAAAGAGGGTTCTTGCGACTCCCGTGCCCGGGGTCCCAAAATAGAGGGTTGGAAGAGGAGCAAGATAACTGGAAGCCATTGGAGCCGTGGACATAGATGGCACCAATGAGAAAATAGGCGCCGGGCTAGATACCAAGGTATGGACAGTCTAGGTACTGCTTCTGAAGAGCATCGGTACCACCGGAGCTGATGCAGCAAAGGTGGACGGTGCCAACAGGGAAAACACTGCTGTCAGAACTGAGACAGTGTACACCAGAGGTATCTTGTCCTTGGCAAGTATTCGAGTTTTGGAGCTGACAGAGCCGAAGAAACTGTCGGCACCATGGCTGGGGATGGTGCTGAAGCAGGTACAGTCATCAGAGCCGATGTCGGATCCAAGGACGGCACCGAAGTCAGTGGTGCTGAGGTCAGAGCTGAAATAGGGGTGAATATCATGGATGGCACCAAGGGAAAAGATACAAATCCTGGTGCCAAAGAGGTCTGCACCGATGAAGCACGGAGCCGACTCGGTTCTGTAACTGACAGAAATGCAGGAACCAAGTGACTCCGTTTGTCCTTATGTTTTTTGGTCTTTAGAGGGGGGAGACCTCCGACCCAGACAGAGCCTCCAAAAAGGGTGCCATGAGTACTCCATTTTTCCTTATGTTTTTTTTTGGTATTTGGAGGGGGTGAGACCTCCAACCCAAATAGAGCCTCCGAAAAAGGTGTCTTGAGTAAACCTTTTAAGATAAGTTTATTATTACATTCTGCTAGTGTACAATTACTAAAACTAGCATAAAAGTCACAGTCAGCTCTAATATGATCCACACCCAAACAGACACAATGAACATGTGTATCTGAGTTAGGCATTTTATGTCCACACTTGTCACACTGTTTAAATCCCAACTTAGCTTTGTCTGACATAGTAAGGCAACAAGGCTATCCTATAGAAAAAATAAGGGAGAAAATACCAGTGATGTTATTTTAAAAAATACCACTAGTAGAAAGGAAAGGCCTGTCAAAGACAGGAGAGAGGGACAGTACCAATAAAGGTAAAAAAATTAAATTACCAAGGAAAAGGGTGGGAAATAGGCTTAGGTTATAGGCGACAGTAAGAAAAGGCTAACTTGACTAAAAATTAAATAATTCTGAAGAGAAACTGTCTTAAAATTAACAATTTTCTACTTAGCTTTGAGAGAGATGGCTAGCACGTCTGAGTAGGAACACAGCAAATGAGATCTTGAGTAACTAGGAGAGGGGCATTATGGGTAGGTATTAGCTGAGAGTTTTTGGCTTGCGCGAGCTGGGAAACGGCCGTATCAGTTCCGAGGACGGAACCGAGGTCCTAACTGTAATGAAAGAAAAAGAAGTTATGTCTTACCATAACGTTCCATCTGTATTGTTGATCCTCGTTCAGTCATTACACATGGGTATCGGTTCAGAGCTCGGAACCGAGCCGGCCATTTTCCAAGCTCGCGTCAGCTTCAAACTCTTGAGCTAAACTCTTACCCACAATCCCCCTCTCCCTGTTACCTCAGATTGAGTTTGCAAGTTAAAGAAGGTAGAGGCTCCCTCTGGTCAAATAAACTAAGAGAACCGGATGGAGAGATCCACTAGAAACCACAGGAGGGGGAAGGAGGGAGGGTCATAATGACTGAATGAGGATCAACAATACAGATGGAACATTATGGTAAGACATAAATTCTTTATCCGATAATGTTAATCCTCGTTCATTCCTTACACATGGGACAGAATCCCCAGCTACCTCTTTTCCTGGGAGGCTCTCATGGAAGGACATTCCTGAGCACCATAGAACCGAAAGATGCTCTTCCCCTGGAGGCCAAATCCAATTTGTAATGATTGATGAAGGTATAAGGTGTAGCCCAAGTTGCAGCTACACAGATGTCATGTAAAGAAGCTCTGGCACGGAAGGCAGCAGAAGTTGCCACCGACCTTGTTGAATTTCATGGTAGTAGGCAATGAGATATTACGTTGTGTGTAAATAAAGGTCACACAGTCCTTCACCCATCTAGCTAAAGTGACCTTAACAGCAGCAAATCCTAATTTAGGTCCAGAAAAGGCCAAAAATAACTGGTCAGATTTACGAAAGGGTTTAGTCCAGTTTAGGCAAAAACAGATTTGCCTGTGTACATCTAGGGTATGTAGGCAATACTCTCCTCTGTTTGAATGATTGGGAAAGAAAACTGACAATTCAATGGCTTGATTAATGGACATTTCAGAGATCACTTTAGGCAGAAATGACGGATTAGTTCTCAGAGACACTCTTATCTCTATGAAAAATCAAGTATGGACTCTTGATACATAAAGCTTGAAGTTCAGAAATATGTCTGGCAGAAGTAATAGCGACCAAAAACAAGGTTTTCCATGACAAATACTTGAGGTCGCAAGAAGAGGCTGGTTCGAAAGGTGCCATTGTCAGAGCGTGTAGAACTAATGATAAATCCCATGGTTGAATAGGTTCTCTAAAAGGTGGCTTCAGATTATTCACAACTTTTATGAAGGTCTTGCACAATTTATAGGACATAAGAGAGGAATCTTGGACACCCTCATGAAAATTAGAAACTGAAGCCAAATAAACTCTAATGGTAGAGGCCAATAGACCCGACTGAAACCCGACTGAAACAGTTCGGCCAGATAGTCTAGTATTAAATCGACACTGGTGCTGAAAAGGGGTCTATTTGTTTATCTTTCAGTCAACAGGTAAATCTTTTCCATTTGCTCAGGTAAGTAATTCTAGTGAAAGACTTATGAGAAGCAATGAGAATATCACGTACTGGTAAAGAAAGATCATTCTGCCTGGCAATCAGGGGAATTGGAGTAGCCAAGCCGTTAGCTTCAGGCTGTTCAGGTTGGGATGAATCAGGTTCTGTGGGTGTGAGATCAGCTCTGGGGTTGGATGGAGAATCCATGGTCGATCTAGTAGGTGAGGCCAAAGGAAGGGGAACCAAATCTGTCGAGGCTAATATGGTGCTATGAGGAGCACCTTGCTCTTCAACCACCGGGCTTTCTTCAGAAACTGGGGAATGAGAGGAAAGGAAGGAAATGCGTAAAGAAGACCAGAGGGCCAATCGTGGACTACAGCATCCCTGGGTGTCTGTCCCGAAGGGGGAATCAGGGCAAAGTAGTTGCTGCATTTGTAGTTGGTCGGGGATGCAAAGAGGTCGCAGCAAGGACGGCCCCAACGGTGGAAGATCTCCGCCGCTATCAAGGGATTCAGGGACCACTCGTGAGGTTGAAAAATGCACCTGCCAAGTCTGTCTGCTGTCATGTTGGAACTCTCGGGAATGTGCATTGCTAGAAGAAAACGGTTGGTAGCCATCGCCCATTGCCATATCCTCATGGCCTCTAGACAAAGGGGGTAAGATTTGGTTCCACCTTGCTTGTTGATGTACCAGACCACCGCCATGTTGTCTGAATTGCAATTGTCCCAGACAGCAGCAGGAGATGGAATGCTTGCAACACCAGAAGCACCGCCCTCAGCTCTAGAACATTTATATGCAGATGGGCCTCCAGTTGGGACCAAGTGCCTTGGACTGTCTTTCCCTGACATGGCCCCCCACCCCATCAGGGAGACATCCGTGGTCACTGTGGCCTTGGGTTGCTGGGGGGAGAAGAGGCGAGACCATTGTGAGAGATTGTGGGTCATCCACCACTTTAAATCCTGTTTGCACCTGTGGGTTACTCGAATCATGGCTGAAAGAGGATGCTGAAAAGAATACCATTGGGTGTGCAGTAGCCATTGTAGAAGCCTCATGTGAAACCTGGCCAGGGGAACAATGGTGATGGAGGCTGCCATGGAACCCAACAGCTGTAGAACCGAGTGAGCCGTGGATTTTTTCCTTTGAAAGGATTGGGATTAGTTTTTGCTTTATCCTTAGAATTCTGTGCTCTGGAATAGCAGCTCTGCAGTTTTTTTGTGTCCAAGATAACCCCTATGAATTCTGTTGACTGAGATGGGGTGAGATTGTATTTCTGCCAGTTTATGGTTATGCCTAGCCTCTGAGCAGTGAGGAGAGAGTATGCCAGGGCTTTTTCCAGTAGATGTCTGGTGGGGGTGGAAATGAGCCAGTCGTCTAGGTATGGAAACACCTGGAATCCTTGAAGTCGCAAGTGAGCTGTGACAACTGCCATGCACTTTGTGAACACTCTGGGGGCTGTAGGGAGTCCGAAGGGCAGTACTCGGAACTGGTAGTGACTGGCTCCCGCGCAGAAATCTTCTTGATGGCCTGTCCACCTTTATGTGGTAGTACGCATCTTGAAGATCTATAGAGCACATCCAATCATCTTTTTCCAAAAGTGGGAGGATAGACTGTATTGTGACTATGCGGAATTTTTGTACTCTCACAAACTTGTTCAATACACTGAGATCCAAAATTGGTCTCCAGTCCCCGGTTTTCTTTGGAACCAAAAATAGTCTTGAGTAGAATCCGGATCCTATCTGGTCTGGAGGGACAATTTGGATGACTCTTTTTCTTAGCAGCTTTTCTATCTCTAGTGCTGCTTCTTCCCTTTGACTGGGTGGAATGTCGGGAAGATTTTTTGAAGGGACGGGACAAAGATCGAAGGGGATAGGATAACCTCTGGTTATGATCCTTTGTACCCAAGAATCAGTGGTGATGGTTAGCCAGGCAGAAGGGTACAAGGAGAAACGTCCCCCAACCACCTCCAGAGGAAAGAAGTTGGGCCGCTCTTCAGGAGCGCTGGTAGGATTGACCATGGAAAGAATCCCTGGAACCCTGGTTACGCGATCCCCCTCTGCCCTGAAAGGAGCATCTTCCCTGCGAGTTTCCCACTCTGCCTCTGGGGGAGAACTCGGCCTGTGTGTCACGGAAAGGACCCTAACATTTCTTGAACCATATCTTCCCACTCTTTTGGTTTCAGGAGAAAGCACGTTGAAGGGAAGAATAACGGACACCTACGGAAGAAAGGGTCTTACCATCCTGTTCACATCTGGCCAGTGTGCTTTTAACTTTGGGCCCAAACAACGAGGAGGGTTCAATGGGGGCATTAAGAAAAGAAGACTTAAAGGGTTCTGCGAAGTTGCACAAGCGCATCCAGGCATGTCATCTCAAGACCGCAGCTGAACCCGCTGCTCTAGCTGCTCCTTCTGATGCGTGAGATATCAGTCACATAGAGGAGTTAGATACAGATTCAATGGTGGCCAGCTGAGAGGCCACTTTGTCACGGACCTCATCAGACACGGCACCAGCCAAGGTTTCAGAGAGCTCAGAAACCCGATCCCTTTGAAGCCTGGTGAAATGTGCCATATAATTCAGGGATCTGATAGCAAAGGTGCACTTCTCTATCCTGTCCAGGGCCCGGGACTCTGTTAGGCAGATGGACAGTCTGGCTTTCTTCTTCTGCCAGATCCTTTTTTATTGCGGCCCCCACCACCAAAGCATCCACAGAAGACCGTTGGACCAATGGGGATCCGAAGCAGGAGGGGACAAGATCATATATGGCCTCCAGGGAATAGCTTTGACGGTATCAGGAGACTTCCAAGCACGCTGCACGATGAGCAGGACAAGTTCATCGGCAGGTGGAGTAACCCAGGAGGTAGGGGGCTGGGTGCAAAAGGCCTGCAGGAACACAGATTCCTCAGAGGTCAGATTAGGGGACTGCCAGTCACCTCTCTGTTTCAGGATTTCAAGGATATCGCCAAAGGATACCTCAGAAGGTGACCGAGGGGATCCTTCCCCCTCATCGAAATCTGTGTCTTCGGTGAGGGACTCCTCTGTGGAGTCCTTGTGCTTCCTCTTACACAAACTTTTCCGGTGGACCTCCTCAGCGGGAGAAGCTGGAGAAGACAGTGGAAAAGGGATTCCTGAGGGAATATGTCCTGCGGCCCTTGCACCCGGAGTCTGCTAGATGCGACTTGTGGAACCAGTGTACCAGAGGAGGGCGAAGGTATAGACAGTCCGGTATCGCCAGCAGCAGCAAAAGCCTTCTCCATCAGTTGGAAGGCTGGTCCACCCGAAGAGGAGTGTATGTCTAGGGTAGGGGACACCCTTCCCCTAAGTGGCTCAGCCTGCCAACCCGGACTCCCTGGACGGCTGTGGAGCAGCAAGCTATGCATGTCACAGCTGACATCCTGGGACGTAGCAAAACTTTCCTGCCACAAAGGCAACTGCGGTTCCTTAGCGAGATCCATACAGGGAACTGCAGAAGGGGAAGGCTGTGCTATATCCATGGACTTCAAAGGCAATGGAGGAGAATAAAAAGGGGTCTTTGGAGATGGGTGATCACCTCCCAAGGAAGGATAGTTCCTGAGGGGTGGGATACCTCTGGCCAAGAGTACCTGGTCCACAAGACGCAGCACATCATGTTCGGAAAGGCTTCTAGTGGACCTCATGGTGACTGAGGGAGAAACGGGCCTGTCCACAGAAGAGGCAGACTCTGTGCCCATCTTATCTGACCGCACAGAGGACAACAGTGCCAAGAAAGACTGGACTACAGTTGTCTGCACCAAAGAAGTCATCGGTGCCGAAGTCATTGTCTGCACCGATACAGGGATCGGTGCCAAAGTAGTTGTCGGTGCCAAAGCTGGAAGCGACAAAACTGGAGTCAACAATAAAGGCCTCAGTTCCGAGGAAGATCTTGGAGCCGATGCGGTCAAGGTCTCTACGCCGACTGAACAGTCGGTGCCGATACAGTGGTAATGGTCTGAACCAAGAAGCCCCTCGGTGCCGATATACAGAAAGCTGCAGGAGAGGATGGAGCCGAAGGCCTCGGTGCCGAAGGTCTAGCCATCGAAAGCACTGGGGCTGACAGAGAGCTCTGGAGCCAAAAATTTTGCCTTTTTAGGTTTTGGTTGGTGAGAGTCCCCAGCCGGGGATGAAGGCAAGGCTTTAGCCTTCATAGAAACATCCATTTTCTTATGGGCTCTAAGAGGGGTTGAGACCTCCGACCCAGAAATAGCCTCTGAAAAGGGAGATTTTAGAAGTCCCTTCAGTATCAGCTTGTTTTTCCTTTCCAACAAAGTTCTATTAGTAAAAGTTCTCACAAATAGTACAAGGTGGTTCAACAGATAAATGGGAAGCTCCCAAACAATAAAACACACAGAGTGTGCATCAGAAGTAGGCAGTTTGTGTCCACAATCAGAACATCACTTAAACCCCGGACTACCTTTTTTTATCTGCCATGACAGCAAATTAATTAACAGAAAAGTACGCAAATTAATTAACAGAAAAGTACCAACAATGGTACAAGAGTACCCGAAGGTATGAGAGAGAAAAGGGAAAAAGATTACCAACGATGGTAAAGAGGGAATACCTCGCGGTAAAAGTAGTATGAAAAAAAACAGAAAAACCTGAGGAAATTATGAACGCTAGATGCGACAGGGTAAGAGAAAATAAAATATCAACTTTTCTGACAGAAAAGTAATTAAACAACAATTGACTGTACTTAGCTCAAGAGAAGCAGCTTGACACGACCGGATGACAACGCGGCAAACGAAATCTGAGGTAACAGGGAGAGTGGGATTGTGGGTAAGAGTTTAGCTTGAGAGTTTGAAGCTGACGCAAGATTGGAAAATGGCCATATTGGTTCCAAGCACGGAACCGATACCCATGCATAAGGAATGAATGAGGATTAACAATATCAAATCAAAGATTTACGACATCAGATGTCTTCCTTTCTTGATAAACCTGCTTCTATGAGACTACCTCTCAGACAGATTCCTCTCTCTCAAACACTGTTGCTGGCCTTTCCTGTTTGGCAGGAAATTACGACAAGCAGGTCCTGCCCACAACTCACAAGGGCTACAGAATGGTGTTAGGTTTCTTCTTCCCATTTCAGGTATTTCTCAGCCTCCTGATTGCCAGTTGCCTCATTTTCCGCAGTCTTATCTCCCAGGACACTAGTCAGTCAGTTCCTCCTTACCAGACGGAGAAGGATTTCTATCCAAGGATGTTTATAGCTGCCAAGAAGGCGGCTTCTTGGAGACATATTTTAGATCTTTTCTCTCGCACTTTTCTGAAAATGTACTCTTTCAGAATGTTAACTCGATAGATCAACAGTGGAACTAGTCTGACAAGTCTTTCTGGTTTCAGTAGATTTGATAGTTGCTTGTCTCCATATTCCTGTTAATCCTCTTTTCAGGAAATCTTTACAGTTCTCAGTATTTTCCACACTTTAATCAGTTCTCTGCTTCACCATCTGGTCTTTCTGCATCTTCCCAGGATTTACTGAATGTCAAGCCCCTGTCATAGCATTCTGCAGACTTCATGGTATTCAGATTTTTATGAGTCTCTATTGCTGTCCTTTTCTCGCTATGTATATTTTTCAGTTTTCTAATTTATGCTGCTCGGAAACCTTAACTTTAGGCTTTTTTCTACTCAGTTATGAAGAGGTTTATCAAGCACTTGTCATAGTATGATAACAGAGCTTTTAAAATTCTTAATCTGTTAGCTTTATTAAATCTGCTCTGTTTCCAGCCTGCACCAATTCACCCCTCATTATACAACCTGGTTGATGCTGAACTTAAGTGTGGACACCTGTTCAACATAACACACAGCAGGCTAGAACGCTTGAGCTCAAACAATCCAACAGTCTCAGCCTCTCATGCAGCTTCAATTACAGGAGCACACCACAGCTCCCAGCAAAATAAAAGGACCCTACTTTTTTCTGTAGGTGCCGTGGGATCTTTTACATCCACCACAGTGACCACCAACTCAAGCAGATCAGACGTTGGTTTAACATTTCATGTAAAGTAAAAAAAGAACGCACACCCTTCTGCAACAAAAGGCATGTGTGTTGCCTGTTGTGCCACTGACACAGCCAGTTTTCATAAAACTCGAATTTATGGTCTGACCCTAAATAAAATAAGTATTTGATGTGATAATCTTCAGATACAATATGCCTACCACAAACCCATTTGTTAACAAATTTAGAGACAGAAGACTTAAATTTACCAATGTCTAGTAAGGTAAGCCACGACACAGCATACATTTTTCACTGCACATTGAGAGGCTAGCATTGTAAGGAGTGCAGAAATTAAAAGACAGGCTGTTCTGGGTCTACAAATTCATAAATACATATTAGAATTACATACATATGCATAGCACCCTAGCACTTAATTTTTGTCCAATAATCGTTCGGATAAGGTCAATTATTTAACTGCCATCAAGATCAAGATCTGCATATACATGTCTTCATGAAATCAACCATTTTCCTAAACTTCCGTAAGATTAGAGCTAATGAACCTAGTAAAAACTGCAGTTCAGGGTCTTTCAATGAGCAATTCTAAAACAACTACTGTGCACTAAAAATAAACTAAAAAATAGGTGCTTTTATCACTTGGGATTTAGTCCTCAACACATGTGACAGCTACTTAATTTTATGTGCAACATTTTGACATCCATTTTTTCTTTTATACTGCATAAATTTTGTTGTCAGCTAATTGATTTTATTAATCGGAAACAGGAATCATACTACCAGAAAAAAAAATTCAACAGAATACAGGGCACAGTAAATTATCCACCACACGTCTGCTAAGTTAAACATTTCGAGCATCAGATTAAAAGGTCTTTAGAAATCGGACTACTACTATCTACTAGTCTAGTGTAATGAAAAACAGAGACTTGGGGTAGCCCCCAGTTACCAGCTCAATACCCCCCACTGTCTTACTTGTTCACTTGTGCTCGTGTCTTACCTAGCTAGCATCACACATCGTCGTATGGAAGAATTTGGTCCTCTCTCAGTGCAGGGAAATATGGCTTCCAGGCAGCCATTCTTGCTGCCACAGGAGTGGGAAATGACAGCTGTTAGCCATCAGCCAAAGCCTCTTCCACTTACACTCCTGAATGTTATGTATACAATTCAAGCAAGCACAAACTTCACTGGCACTATTGCCATCTTAAAACGTGTTGCTCCTTTCTGCAGGCTCAGCAAACTTTATTTGTAATTTCTTATTGTATGTAGTAATACATAGGGATACTGTACTGCATTTTGTGGAAGACGTAAATACTTTAAAAAAAAGACATAGCAGGTTTATTATCTAATTCTGAATAAGGAACAGCACCTGACTAAGACTTTGCCGACAGTTGCAGTCTCTCTTCAAAGGAATGCATCCTACTCCATCTACAGATAAACCAGCAAGTACACAAGCAATTATTTAGTTTCTGTAACTGCAAGACAGAATTACCTACCAGACAGCTTAGGATCGTTGAAACTTCTTGCAAAGGAAAAATGCTGTTTTGAGATTGTTCAAATGCAAACTCTAACCCTGATCACATGTTTTCACTATGCAAAGTCACAATGTAAGTGGCACCACAACCGTTATTACTTTGACACGAAACTGATAACTGTAATCCTGCAGCTCTATGGTATTCTCTATGGTATTTTCTAAAAGGAATAGCATGCTCTACTTCACTTATTGCCATACATGGAACAGGAGAAAAAGCAGATCTTGTCTGTAGAGCACTGCTGATTAAAACCAAATTTTCTTACAATTTTAAAGGGCATTGTTTCTTACCTGACCCTGGGATCTGAGTAAGTGCACCCACTGACTGTTTCACACAGAAGTGCACAGGTTGGCCACATTTTTCTCCCCATGGCCCACCATCTAATAGTTCTCACCTACTGCAGGGGCTGCTAGCTTTACAGGTTTCCAACAACACAATTAATTTTACCTTAAAAGTTAATTCATAACCTTCCAAACTGCAAAACTCTAGACTCACACCAAACAACTTTATTAAACACTGCCATAGATGAAAGTCAGAGATGTGTGTTTTGATATCATTTGCATAGTTTGTCAGATATATGTCTGCAGTTCTTTCAAGTACTCTCAACTATTTCTACTGTGCTGTACATCATTTATGTCGGCCAAAGATTGTCAGCCTAAGTAATCCAAAGCCGGCCAAAGATTGTCAGCCTAAGTAATCCAAAGCAAATTTCAAGAGAAAAAATAAGAAAGACTCCAAAAGACAATCATAAGGCCTTTTAGCTATATATGTAGAAACCTAGGAGGAAACTCCCAGATATGCTCAGAACTAGTTCAAAATGATGATGTGATTACATCCTACAGACAAGACAAACATAACATACTGGCTGACAGGTTCAGTGCAAACACCTCACCCCCAAAAAAGAGAGATCTCTATACCAAAATTGATTGCCCCCCCAAACATCTCCAGCGTGAGAGTGACTCTCTCTCTCCCAAAAAAAAAACAGCATCCCATGGGGACTGGTGGTGTCCCAGTATGTGTGTCCACCACTCTCAATGAATTAAACCCACAGCTAGGACAGGCTGTTTAATCAAAGTCTTACCTCTGGATTCATTTAAGCAGTGCCTGATGGTTGCTGCTGTGAAAAACACGGCAGCACCAAGGCCATGCACCCACCCTCCCAATTACCATACACAAGCTTTGCCTTATCTGCAAATCCATGGAGATGGAATGAGGATCATAAATAAAAAAGACATTGGGAATTTGTTGGAAAGAGACCACCTTTTGGTTTGTTAACAAGGCTCATGCCTTCTAATAAGCCTTGTTGACTGAAGGCCAACAGTCACAGTCCCCACGCCAAGAGGAAGGCAGTCCATGCACCTCCATCTGGCTAAGGCCTTCTTATCTGGCTCCCACTCACCCCACTTATCATTGAAATAAAATTGAAGAAAAACCCAGCTGTTAAATGTTACACAGGGGAGTCCAGGCTGGCTCACTGCTGAGTGACCAGTTGCAGGTCAGAGTTGCTGGCCATGTCAGACTCAAAGCCCCTCACAAGGGAAGTGTCCCACAGGGTCCTCAGTCCTGAGTCTCTTGTTTGGCATCTGCTTTGATGTACAAAGCACACACAGACAAGGTTATGGCTGACAAAGTTGGGCCATGACTGCAAACACATAGCATAAAGTGAAAAATCCTGTAGAGTAATCCTTCAGAAGGGTCTCTCATAGAGAGAACCATAGCCAGAGTTAAACCATGCAAATGTTAAATGCCACTTAAAATTAGTAGTCAAAAAAAAGCAAACCAAATACCATTCCCTAGTGCTAAGCACACTGGGCATACCAGAACACACAGTTTCCAGGAGATAGGACCTGGGGACCCAGTAGTTAGATAGTCTCCATTTGAACCCACATGTAGCTAAAGTAGTTAGGAAGACCTTCTACATTTATATCAAGGAGAGATTCTCATCTAGATCAGATAGATCAGGGAGGTTCAAGTCTCCCTTTGGAGCATCATCATCCCTTTTGAGATTGATCTGACAGCCATCCTGTGAGCATGACCCCCCACACTTGCTCTCTGGAAGGGAACTTGCAAAGAAAACAGAAAGGTATGCTGCCCGTCAAAAAAGAACTCCACTCACCTCAAAATTTGCAGCCCTATTCCCCTAAGCCTACGAGAGAGGAGACCTATTGCCAAATGTGAATACAAATTCAGAAGTGACACCTTCATTAATAACTTTCACCTCGAAAACCTAGATCCATCAGATAGACTTCACCTCTCTCGATCAAAGATCTCCTAGACCTATTAATGGGAGGGATTTGGCAGGGATAGAGGGAACATCCTGCAGTGTGTGAGGAGATATACAGGCATCGCAGCATGTCTATGAATACCACAGGAGATTGTTCAAGATACCCCAGATAACCTCTGGATACCCCAGTTTGGAGACCCCACAGCAAACACCTCAGTGTCACTTTCTAAAAACCAAGGCACAATAAAATAAATAGCCTAGTTAGTACCAAGGAACTACCGGGGTGCCTAAAGACAAAGGTTTTAGTATGTATACACATATATAGAAAAGCACTATATACAGCTATAAATCGAGACAAAGCAGACTTGGAACAAACATCACTATCTCAGGTATTCATACAGAACCCCACCACTTACTTTAAGGATGCGGTAAAACAATGAGGAATGATTTCATCATTTGGTACTTGCATGTCTCTGAATCTCCATTAAACTACCATGACCATGAGATCAGATCAGCACTTCCTGTGGTAGTTTAACAGTGGTGGCAGAAGCATCACTCTAAACAAAAGCACACCACCATTCACTCTCCCACACACAACAGACACTTTCAAACAAACACACACGTACACACATATCCCATACCAGTCTCTGTGTGGCAAGAACATACTCAAGGTTTCCTTTTTGCTGCCCTCATACATCACGGATGATTAAACTCAGGTAATAAGGACAGACATTAGAATTTCATACTTCTTATTGTGCAGAAACTGCACTGCAATACTAGACCTGTTGCTCTCTTAACTTTTCAAGTGACTCAAAATCACATACATTAAAATTATCCATAGTGTTGTCTGGTGTTCCGCCAGTCTTTGTACTGAAGCCTCAAGTCACCACAATGGTCACACCCCCATACTTCTCAACTGTATTATAACACAAACCCTTACTAATTTGTGAATTAGCATAGTGGGTTAATGCTGATATTACTTATGCCAAAAGGTGCAGGGTTCGTAGCCGCCCCACCTTACAAATGTATTTTTATTATTTTAAATTACTTATTTTTTATAACTTGGGTAAGATTTTCCCTTGTGTCCAGTGGTGGCACAGTGAACTAATATCCTCTGTGAAAGGTGGGAGGATGCAGAGGTTCAATCTGTTTTAATTCCTTTACGGCAAAGCTATTTTTAGCATCCTTAGTGTCTTATTACTCATCCGACAACATCTTCCTTTTTCTCTCTCTCTTTTGTAAATGCCTTTCAGGCTCAATATGCAGAGCCACATTTCATTGCTGGGGTCTCTATTGGTCCCCTGGTTTCATGTTTCTTTGCTGATAAGGCACAAGCTTCAGAACGTGTCCCTGGTGGCTACTGCCCTCCTCAACTCATGTAGTTGTAGTCCTCTCTAGTGACTAGTGCCCCCTCCCCTACTCACATAGCTGTAATTCTCCCCCCAACCCCAGTAGTTGTAGTTTTTTTCTGATGGCTAGTGTCCCCCTCAACCCATTTTTGTGGGATTTGCTCTTTAATCTAGAAGTATGACAGCCACCCCAATCCACACTTACTCACAAAAATACAAGCCTATCTGTAACAAACTGTGCTCACTGGCACACTCATACATTCACCCATGCATGTGCATGCACACACACCACTACCTAACATAGCCCTCTTCACTAACACCCCCCCCCCACTGCTACCTCCCAGGCACCCAGTATCACTACTACACCACTAAACTCCCCAGCAGCTATCTCTACCACAATGGACAAGCATTGTTTTTTTTTATCTTGAGCAGCCATGCTAATCTACGCAGCTGAGCGATTCAGAGAATCAATTGGCTGTATAATTACCTTACCTCTGGCAGTTCTGCGTTAAGGGCATATAGCTAATTATTATAAGCATCACCCCTGGAACGCTACCTTATTACGCATCAAGGATGTAGAGACAACCCATTGTGGTTCTACACATCTTCATGTTGCAGCACCACGGTAAGGTTGTGGAACGCTTCCTTACTATGCATTAAGGCGGCAGAGACAACCCACTGTGGTTCTACACATCTTTGTGTTGGTAAGGTTGTCTTTGAATCAGAAATGATTACAAAGAAGTGCACACTTTGCAGTAACTTTTCTGAATTTAGTACCATATCTAACAAAAGAAGTCAAGCAATACAAATATCCCTTTGTTAAGTTGCAGCGTCCATCACTGCTTGACTAATTTCCATATTTAATGATGCAAGGCTCTATGGTTCTGCCTAACAATAATCCATTTTATACTGCACTACAACGGAGGTATACAGCAAGCAATTTTTTTAAAAAAATTGCACAACGACACATTTCTGCAAACACAAACACTAAACCAGACTTTGGTGGCATGCATACATTCATATACATTCCAGAACAAGTACAAATATGACTCTGTCATTGTCTATGCTGGTGTGAATGATCTGAGCCGTACCTCTCTGGACTACATGGAAAGAGACATGGAATAGCTCTCTGATCATGTAGCCCTGGCCAGTATGACCCTGACCCCAAGTAGCATCCTGCCCTCACCAAGAATGATACACGGTATAAAGAAAAAATTATCAATTTCAACAATTGACTAAGTTTCTGGTGTCATTCAAAGGGGATCCAGTGTCTGTCCGCCTGGGATGACATGCTCGACAAGCCACGCTGTTTTGCTAGAGAAGGCTTGCGCCTGTCACCCTTAGGCTTTCTAATACTGGCCAAGGCTCTTGCCACCCCCATAGTGCCTTTTTTAGGCAAGGCTCAAAAGACAAACCCACCGCCGTAAATAGCACAAGTAACAAAAAACTGAGGGTAATGCTACTCAATGCAAAAAGTCTAAACCTCAAAATGCACGCACTCGAGGCACTCCTCTGTATGGAGAAAAATCGATATATGTGCAGTAAAAGAAACCTCGTATAAGGCTCCAGAGAGCACCCCAGCACTACCAGGCTACAACTCATACCATACATTTCGGTCACAGAACCCGGACTGAAATACAAAAGGTGGGGGCGTATCCATGTTCATCAAGGATTCCCACACCTCCAGGTTAGTGGCACAGCACGATGCTTCAGAGATCACCCACGTGCAACTAGCAACGGGTAAAACTGCGATTCAAACTGTAGCTTGCTACAGATCACCCACCATGTCCCAGGACCCCCATTCCACGTTTCTGGAAACACTGGGAAACATAAAGGTCCTACCAAACATCCTAATATTGGGTGATTTCAATTACAAAAACATTAACTGGGAGAACTACTCGAGTACTAACTCCCTTGCCCAACATTTCCTAGAATTTATAAACGCAAACGCCCTGGATCAACTGGTCAACACTCCCAATAGAGGTGACAACATATTGGACCTGGTCATCACCAACATGGGTGACTGGTGTTACACACCAGAGGTCAACCCCTCGCTGGTTAGATCTGACCATAAACAAATCACTTTGGATATCCACATTCCACCCCCACCCCCCAGAGAAGGAAACCACTGTGAAAAACTTTTCAAAAGCAAACCATGTTACTTAAGACCAAGGTGGAAAGTTTCAAAGCCCCCATGCTAAAGGGTAATGCTGTCCAAGCTGCAAAATCTTTTACTAATGCATTCTATGGGCACCTAAAAGAATGCATGGATCGTGCTATCTTCAAGCAAAACCAAGACTCACTCCTCCAAGAAAAGGAAACCAGTCTGGTGGACTCCTGCCATAAACAAGCTACAGAATAGAAGGAGGAAACTAGAACAGAAAAGAGTAAAATCCCAAGAAGGGAAGACATTCCTGATCAGTATCAGCAAGAAACTACAATCCCTCATAAAATCATCCAAAGCGAGCTTCGAAAGAAAAATTGCCAAGGACTCCAAAGATAACCACAAGGCATTCTTTAGCTACATCAAGAATCTAAGTGGCAATGCTCAGATCTGCTCGGAGTTGGTGCAGAATGGCACAAAATACACTGAACCGACCGATATCGCCAACATCCTGGCAGACATGTTCAGTGCAAACTTCACCCCCAAAAGGGCCCATAACCATACCAGAAGAATGTAGAGCCCCTGAAATCACAGACACTCGGGTTAAAACAGCCCTCTCCAAAGCCAAAAACACAGCATCAATGGAACCAGACAGTGTCCCAGGCTGCCTTCTACACGAGCTCAAAGACGAACTAACCCCTCACCTAAACACACTGTTCAAACTCAGCCTCTCCACAGGCTACGTACCCATAGAGTGGCACACAACAACAGTCATTCCACTTCACAAAGGTGGAGCCACAACAGACCCCGGGAACTATCGCCCTATAAGCCTGACTAGCTTGGTCTGCAAGGCTATGGAGCACATCATCATGGAACTCATTAACAGAGACATTGGGAACCTCCAAACACTGGACCCTACCCAGTCCGGCTTTGTTAAGGGCAGATCATGCCTCCTAAACCTGGTGGACATCTTTGAGACAGTTACCAAGGCTATAAAAGAGGGAAAGGTGGTACACACAGCCTACCTAGACCTCGCAAAGGCCTTTGACACCATTCCCCATTCTGGTATTATAGATAAGCTTCACCAGCCTGAACATAAACCCCTGTGTCACAAGATGGGTTGCCAACTGGCTCATGGACAGAACCCACATGGTGAGACTTGTGGGAGCTAGGTCCAACTCTAAACCGGTTACAAGTGGCATTCCCTAGGGCTCAGTTCTAGGACCCCCTCCTGTTCGGCATATACTTCTCAGAGGTACAGGCAAGCAGAGGAGGACTATGGCTGACCAAGTTCACAGACGACTGCAAACTATGGGCTATAACTGACTCTCCTGCTCACACAGACATCCTCCAAAGGGGTCTCACTGAGAAAGATACCTGGCGTCAAAATGATGGCCTCAAGCTAAATGCCAAAAAGTGCATAGTCATCCCCTTTGGAAAAAACTAAGTACCCACAAACTACCACATAGATGGCAGTCCCCTAAATACAGAAAACGTAATAAGGGATCTGGGGACCCAAGTAGATAGTAATCTCTCCTTTGATAATCACATTGCCATAGTGGTTAGAAAATCCTTCTATGTGGCCCACCTAATCACAAAAGGGTTTGCATCCAGATCATAAGAGGTCATTGTGCCCCTCTACTCATCACTCATCAGACCCATCATACAGTACAATGCCCCATTTGGGATGTACCTTAAAAGACACCTGCAACAGCTGGAAAGACCACAGAAGTACCTCACCAAGAGGTTCACTGGCCTCAACCAGATGCCCTATGCAGCTCGACTGAAGAAACGTCAGCTGTATTCGGTTGCACACCGGCTACTCAGAGGTGATCTCTGCCTGACATACAAGGTCATGTCCAACCCAGAATTGATGGACATGCTCCACCTAAAGAAAACCTTAACCCTCGAGCCACACGCTCTAGGGATCTAAACCTCACCAAAACAATAAATAGGATGTGCTGGAGGAACAGATTCCTGTCCCAGAGACTTCCCATGCTTTGGAACAAGATTCCAATCTACATTAGGCAGAGCTCCTCACCAACACTCTCAAGATAAACCTTGACGAGTGGATGGGATACAGAAAGTTTACCCCAGGGATCACTTTAGTGGCTCTGCTGGACAAAGGCACAGGGACCTAATCTAAGGGGCTGGCGAAAGCCAACACATTCTGGCAAGGCTTATAAATGCCTTCGAGCGGATAGCCTAGTACCTACCTATGAACCTACATACACATATACACACAAAAATATACATACATACATACATACATAAACACACACACGTGCACGCATCCCTATAAATTGATCGAACACATAAATGCATGAACGTTCCAAGATCGAACCCAAACACACACACACACGTGCAAGCATCCCTATCAATTGATCGGACACATAAATGCATGAACGTTACAAGATCGAACCCAGAAGGTCAAAAACCTGAAACCTTGAAAGGAATGGGACACACACACCACTGCTTTTTGCAGGGGCAAGCCTCCCTGCCCCCCCCCCCCCTGCTAATTATATATCTCAACTCAGGCATCTCACTACAGTGGGGAAAAAAGTAAAACCTTGATCACACACAGTAAGAGTCAATTCCTTTCGAGCTTCCAGGTCTTGATGTTTCCTGGCTCAGTCTTGCAACATTCGCTCATCTGAATGTTCAGTCAATCGAAAGGGACCCATATATACAAAGATATACATATCTATACACGTTTGGTGTCTGTATCAACTAGGGATCACAGCAATTAAGCTTTCTGAAGGCTAGTAAACACTACCCTTAAGAATCAAATCTGTGGATTTAAACCTTACTCTGCCCTTGGTTTTTTGTTTTCTGAGGAAGACTCTTGCTCCCCCATTAACTTGTAGCCAATATTCTTCCTCTGTTTACCTGCAAACCTACAAAATAAATTTGCAATATACTCTTCAATTTGCTACCTTCTGTCAAACTACTTCTCCTCACTCACTTTTTCAGATATACTACTCCAGTTGTGTCTAACTTTCTGAGATACAGATCACAAACATATCACACCTAACTACTGGAAGATCTACAGCCACCTCCACATCATATTCTTATAGTTTTCATAAAAAAGTGCAGTACCTAACTTTCAAGCTCTCTTAATTCCATTTACATACTTAGTTCTTTTTTACATCAAAAACCTGGCTCTGCAGGATTTAATTGTTCACCCACTTTTGTTTCCATCCATCCAATAGTTTTGCTTAACATATGTATATACTATGTATTCTAGATTGCTCATCTTAATATCACAACTTGTTTGTGCCTCCAGTCTTGGCATGATCTGAATTAACAGTTTATTATTTCTGCCTGAAAAGAAACAAGTTAGCATCCTCAAACCATCCAATATGCCTTCCCCTTTAAATGTCACCCTATAAGGATTTAGTACTAGAAGTATAAAGCCCAGTGTGTGGCCAAGCCAAACATAACACATTCTACAATCTTTCTTCCCATATTCTTCATTCTTCCCTATCTCTGTTATACATCTGTTTATCTTCTCCCATGTCACAGGGAAAACTGGGTGCACTGCAGACATACAACAATGCCTCATAATGTATCTACTCTTTATTTATTTACTTTATTTTACATTTGTTAACCGGGGGTGTCTGACTGAGCCGAAAAGGCCCTTTTTCAGCAGAGGCCCGGGGAGAAAAGCTCCACAAAGAAAAATTACAGACACATTTAGTTATTGAGACATGATCAGTATACACACAAATTACAAATTACAAGAGACATGTTTTTACAGTGGTATGCAGCACATAAACAGTTACAGTGGATAGAACAAACAAAAAAATATTAATTTTAAAAATAAAGGTAATTAATAGATTTATGGTGTACAGCTGAAATTTGGAACATAGGTAGAATACATACATAGTACACAGGTACAGTACATACATTGTAGATTAGCCAGTGTTTGTGAGTAAGATTGAAAACTATTATCAAGTGCTCTAGATTTAGTATGTATATGATATCCGCTTTCATTAGCCAGGGGAGCAATCATGGCACTGCCAACTTTGCTTGGGATGTTGCCTGATGAGGCCTTTAAAGGAGGCTTTGGATGATGTGTTTTGAATGCTAGTAGGGACAGAGTTCCATTTTTTAGCCACTGAACTACTATATAGTGCACCTCCAAAGCTATTGTAGCTGTTGGTGACTTCTAGTAGTAGTTTGCTTGATGATCTAAGAGGCCTTTTGGCCAAGTGATGTTATACTAGGTTTTTGAGGGCAGGACACTTATTGGGGAGGTAATAGATAGAATGACAGAAGCAGAGCAGACTGTAGGTTAGGAGGTTGGGCAGTTCAAGCCCACGGAGCTGTCTCAAAGCAGTACAGTGATGAGTTCTATTTGAGCAATTTGCAGCAAAGCGGGCAATTCTGTTATAGCAGGCTTCCATTTTGCTTAGTTCAGTTTTGTTGAGATTAGTCAGAATGGGAGATACATAGAGTAGGTGGATAGAAGTTGGGAGCGAGCAATGGCCGATCTTGTGTTGTTGGTAAGAAATGGTTTGATACGGTAGAGTGACCCCAGTTTGGCATGTACTTTTTTAATAGTTAAGTTGAGATGACAATGCATTTATATTCATATATATATATATATATATATATATATATATATATATATATGTTCATAGATGGCTATCTGCCCTAGGGCATTTATAAGCCTACCCAGAGTGTGTTCGGCTTTCGCCACCCATTTTAAATGAATTTTGCTATGCCCTTTTTCGAGGTTAGTATACTGTGCCTCTGTCTAACAGTGACACAGAAGTGACACCTGGGGTAAACCTACGATCTCCCATCCACTCATCAAGATTCCTCTTGAAGAGAGGAAATGAGGGACTCTGCCTAACCTGGACTGGGATTTTATTCCAGAGTGAAGGGAGCCTCTGGGTTATAAATCTGTCCCTCCAGCATGTCCTATTTATTTCAGTGCTGAGGTTCAAGTCTCTCAAGCGCGTAGCTCGATGGGATTTGGATTTTCTGAGGTGCAGCATGTCCATTAATTCCGGGTTGGACATGGCTTTATACGTCAGGCACAGATCGCCTCTGAGCAGGCAGTATGCCACTGAGTAGAGCTGGAGTTTCTTTAACTGGGCAGCATATGGCATCTGTTTGAGCCCTTTGATCCTCTTGGCGAGGTACTTTTGGGGTCTGGTAAGGTACATCCCAAAAGGGGCATTGTACTTAATTATGGGCCTGATGAGGGATGAGTAAAGAGGCACGATGACCTCCCCTGATCTAGATGTGAATCCTTTCATGATTAGGTGGGCTATATAAAATGTTTTTCTAACCACTTTGGCCACGTGGTTTTCAAATGGAAGATTGCTATCAACTTGGGTCCCCAGGTCCCTAATTACTTCTTCCGTACTTAATGGATTACCACCTATGTGGTAATTTGTGGGCACTTTGTTTTTGCCAAAGGGGATGACTATACACTTTTTGGTGTTTAGCTTGAGGCCATGGCTCTGGCACCAGTTGTCTGTTTCTATGAGGCACTTTTGTAGGATGCTTGTGTCGGCTGGAGAGTCGATTATGGCGCCTAGTTTGCAGTCATCTGCGAACTTGGTCAGCCACAGTCCTTCCTTGTTGGCCTGTACCTCCGAGAAATATATACCGAACAAGAGAGGTCCCAGGACTGAGCCTTGTGGGATGCCACTTGTAACTAGTTTGGAGTCTGACATGGCTCCAGCAATTCTAACCATGTGGGTTCTGTCCTTGAGCCAGTTTGCAACCCATCTAGTGACATAGGGGTTTATATTTAAGCTGGTGAGCTTATCTATAATGCCCGAGTTGGGTATTGTATCGAAGCTTTTTTCGAGGTCCAGGTAGGCTGTGTGGACCACCTTCCCCTCGTCAATGGCCTTGGTGACTGTTTCAAAGAAATTGACCAGGTTTAAGAGGCAGGATCTGCCCTTAACAAAGCCGAACTGGGTAGGATCCAGTGTCTGTAGGTCCCCAATATCTTTATTTATGAGGTCCATGATGATCCTTTCCATAGCTTTGCAGACCAAGCTAGTCAGGCTTATGGGGCGATAGTTTCCAGGATCTGTTGAGGCACCACCTTTGTGGAGAGGGACCACTGTTGCTGTACGCCACTCTTTGGGTACATATCCTGTAGTAAGGCTGAGACTGAACAGTAGTTTTATGTTTGGGTTTAGCTCTTCTTGGAGTTCATGTAGGACGCAGCCCGGGACACCGTCTTGTCCCATTGATGATGTGTTTTTTGCTTTGGAGAGGGCGGCTCTTACCTGAGCATCTGAGATGTCAGGGGGGCAGCACTCTGCTGGGATAGATATTTGCCCTTTTGGTGGGGGGAGTTTGCGCTGAACCTGTCAGCTAGGATGTTAGCAATGTCTGTGGGTTCGGTGTATTTTTTGTCATTTTGGACTAATTCTGAGCATATTTGGGAATTCCCACCCAGGTTCCTAACATAACTAAAGAAAGCCTTGTGATTATCCTTCGTGTCCTGTGCAATTTTTCTCTCGAAGCTGGCCTTAGACGATTTTATGAGTGCCCGTAGTTTTTTGCTAATACTGATCAGAGATGCCTTCCCTTTTTGGGATTTTGCTCTATCATGTAGTAGCTTCCTCCTTCTATTGTATAGTTTGTTTATGGCTGGGGTCCACCAGACAGGACGCCTGCCTTTGGAGGATTGGGTCTTGGTTTTATTTGGGATTGCATGATCCATGCATTCCTGAAGGTGTTCATAGAATGCGTTTATAAAGGATTCTGCGGTCTAGGCCGTATTTTCCACAGGCCCGGGGGCTTTGAGGGATTCCACCTCGGTTTTGAGGAGTGTGAAATTTGCTTTAGAGAAGTTTTTCACTGTGGTTTTCTGGGCAGGGGGTGGGGTCGGGATGTGAATATCCAGTGAGATTAGTTTATGGTCTGATCTTACCAGTGAGGGATACACTTCTGGTCTGGAGCATAGAGCCCCCATGTTGGTGATGATCAGGTCCAGTATGTTTTCCCCTCTTGTGGGAGTGGTAACAAGTTGTTCCACAGCATCTGAGTTTATAAATTCTAGGAACCTTTGGGCTAGGGTGTTGGAGCTAGAGTAATGCTCTCAGTCTATGTTATATATATATTCATGCATTTCGTAGTAAATTTGTTAAGAATAGCATTTAAATACATAACTTATTCTTTGATCATGTCCAGCCAGTGAGTGAGTGGGCGAGATCGAGAGTGAGTGCAACTGTGTGTGTGTGGGGGGGGGGGCATATAAAATAAAAAGTTGTTAATCATTAACACACACTAACAGTTTACACGTGCAGACATTATTACAGTCAGCAAGAAATGAACATAAATATGGGTCATGATGTTAATCTGACTAGAAATATGAAAAAACGTGTCACTGTACGAAATATCTGTCAGCCTGAACAAACAAGGGCACGTCATACACAGAACACAAAATTAAAGCAATTTTCCATGCGAACAACAGCAAAGGAAACAATCCACATTGAAGTTCATTAGTGTGTGACACCAGTCTTACAAAGGATGGAGCATATACAAGGATATAGGAGAGATAAATAGGACATCCCACAATGCAAAATCAGTTATCAGCTCAACACGAGTGGAAAAGTATGGTTGCCCCACAGTCTAATACAAGAAACAAATACCATTTCAGCTGATAATAGAAAATTTCAAATCTCCTGTCACATCAAACCATAGCTCTCAGCCTTCCATCTCCAAAACGGGGGACAACTAGCCCTCATAATATGGAACATGTACTAACAGCTTACTGACACCCCCAACTAGAAAAGTCACGATGGTTAAAATATGCTGGTTTTGCTCATAAGATCTTTTATAAATTAATACGATTCTTTTCCATTTACCATGAATACCAGTTAAAAATGCGGAACACTGAATGTGTGACAGAATCTTTCAGTGTGGAACTTTGAGGAACGTGAACTTTTAAGACACCCAAATGGGAGACGTCCCCCATAATGAGGTAACATTGACAGGTATGAATTAATCTAACTTTGAGACAGTTCTTAAGAGAGATCTCCAGAAACGCTCAAGGACCACTTCCAAAGGAGTCAAAAGTGTATTCAATGATTAAAAACTACAGTAAATAACAGTGTATTTTAAAAAGGCTGCTATAATATAAATAGAATAATAATTTCACTTACCTAGTGACTGAAACAAATACCCCACTAAAGACTTTGGGGATTTGGCAGTTTCACTGAGAAACATAAACTCCCCTTAGACTTCGCAAGAAGGCGCCGCAAAATGCGTCACGATTTCGCGACAGCATTTAGTCAATTACGACGGTTTTTGTTGACAGTAGCTGTATGGGGAAGCGTGCGTACTGTATTTGTTTCATATTTCACATTGTGTGGGCTTTCTTTTTTTTTTTTACAATTTTTAAGTAATTGGATGATTACTGTTTCGTGCTTATGCGTGTAGTATGTCATTTTTGTCAGTGAACAGTTGCACTTGTCTTACGATAAAATTAATGCTTGTTGCTTTTATTTCTTTGATCCTGCATGACCCATTTCAGGGTAGCCGGAGAGCCGGAAGAGTACAAGACAGAGAAATCAGAAAGTGTGCTGTAGAAAACACTTTTTGGCATTTACGTATGGGAGCTATATCGATTTGCAAAAAAAAAAAGTGTTGACGGTTTAAGATTTTTTTCCTACAATTGTAGGTGTAAGGTTGGTGGCAAGTGTTCTGTTGTGCCACTGTACTGTTCCCACCGCCAGGATTAAACTGTTAACGATTTTTTTCTAATTTATTTTGGAAATAGTTGATGTTAAGAAAAACGTCAGCACACCGGTCCCACCCCCTCTGACTTATTAGTAAAAGTTTAGACTGCGAAAAAAATGCAGGAAAATACGTGCCTCGTATTTCACCGCAATGTAACAGACCCCTGAATGCAACTGGTGCAGCTCCTCGATCTCAGACACCCGGAATTACTCATACCTCTCAAGTGTACCTCATTACAAGGAACGTACCTCATTTGGGGTCTTAAAAAGTTGATGTTCCTCAATGTTCCACATTGAAATACTCTGTCACACATTCAGTGTTATGAATTTTTTAAGTGAAATCCATGGTAAATAGAAATGAATCATTTTAGTTCATTAAAAGATCTTCTTTATAAATAGAACCAGCATATTTTAACCTTCCTATGGCCTTCCTAATTGAAGTCGTTAGTAAGCCATTAGTATGTGTTCCACATTTCGCCCATTTGTTCCACATTATGAGGGCAAGTGTTCCTCATTTTGGAGATGGAAGGTTGAGAGCTATGCTCATGACCACCTGTCCTGGGACCAAATACAAAATTTTCACGTTGCCTGAAAGAAGATTGGGTGTTGTTTTACAACAGTACACCCCATGCGCAATAGCAAGGCCCGCCCAACAGTTTGCACATGGCCACAAAAAAAGAAGCTATGTCTTACCATAACGTTCCATCTGTGCTGTTGATCTTCATTCATTTATTAATGATGGGTAGCTGGCCAAATATCAAGCTCGCGTCAGCCAAAACACTCGAGCCAAAGTCCTACCCAGAATGCTCTGCTCCCTGTTACCTCAGATCAAGTTTGCAAGTTGACAGATAAAAGTAGAGGCTACCTCTGGTCATAACAGACCTACAGTAAAGGAGTATATGAGATCAATCGGGAACCTCCGGATGGGGGACTGAGGGTGGAAAGTAATGAATGAATGAAGATCAACAACACAGATGGAATGTTATGGTAAGACATAACTTCTTTATCTGATGTTGTTAGTCTTCGTTCACTACTAATGGGACAGAGTCTCCAGCTACCTGTATCCCTGGGTGGCTCTCATGGAAGGACATTCCTGAGCACCATGGAGCCAAAAGAAGCTCTACCTCTGGAGGCCAAGTCCAATTTGTAATGAAGAATAAAGGTATGAGGTTTGGCCCAAGTCACAGCTGAGCAAATATCATTGAGGGAAGCCTTAGCATGGAAAGCTGCTGAAGTTGCCATAAATCTTGTAGAATGTGCTTTCACTCTGTGAAGCAAATTGATGTTTTTGTTGTAGATAAAGGTAATACAATTTCTCAACCATGAAGCCAATGTAACGTTTGAGACAGGATTACCTCGTCTAGATCCAGAAAGGGCCAGAAACGGTCTGATTTACGGGTAGATTTTGTTCTGTCCAGATAAAAACATAATTGTCTATGAACATCCAAGGAGTTCAGGCAATACTCTCCCTTGTTAGAGTGGTTAGGAAAGAACACTGGGAGATCAATAGATTGGTTGATAGACTGCTCTGACACCACTTTTGGTAAAAAGGAAGAATTAGTTCTCAGTGATACCCTATCCTTATGGAAGATAAGATAGGGAGGTTTAATGCATAAGGCTTGAAGTTCTGACAGGTGTCTGTCTGATGTGATAGCAATTAGAAACAAAGTTTTCCAAGAGAGATATTTCACATCACATGTAGGCGCAGGTTCAAAGGGAGGGACTGTTAGAGCTTGCAGAACCAATGCCAAATCCCAAGGTTGTACCGGTTCTCTAAAGGGAGGTTTTAGGTGGATAGCCCCATTCAAGAAAGTTTTACAGGGTCTATGTGACAAGTGAAGAATCCTGAAAACCAATGTGGAAATTTGAGATGGCAGCTAAATGTACACGAATAGTAGCGGCAGACACCCCAGAGTGGAAAAGATGTGATAAGTAATCCAAAACCACTGAAACTGGGGCTGACAAGGGGTCTAATTGTTTATTCACTGCCCATAGAGAGAACCTTTTTCTATTTATTAAGATAGATTAGTCTGGTGGACGATTTATGAGATGCAATAAGAATATTGCGCACAGGGAACGAGAGGTTTTCCTGCCTGGCAATCATTGGAAGTGGAGAAACCAAGCTGTCAGATTCAGGGTTGTTAGATTGGGGCGAGTCAAATCCTGTGGATAGGAGATCAATGCTGGGGATGTATTGAGGATCCACGGTTAATCTAGCAGGTGAGGCCAGAGGAATTAAAACCAGATTTGTCAAGGCCAGTATGGAGCAATGAGGATCACTTTGCTCTTCAACTGTCATGCTTTTTTCAGAAATTGGGAGATGAGGGGACGAGGAGGATAAGCATAAAAGAGACCTGAGGGCCAAGCGTGGACTATAGCATCTCTCGGTGACTGTTCCCGAGGGGTATCAGGGCAAAATAGTTGCTGCACTTGTAGTTGGTTGAAGAGGCAAATAGGTCGCAGCAAGGCTGGCCCCAGCGGTTGAAGATTCTTGCTGCTATCATAGGATTGAGGGACCACTTGTGAGGTTGCAGAATGCACCTGCTCAATTTGTCCGCTATCACGTTGGAGCTCCTGGGAATGTGCATTGCAATTAGAAAGCGGTTGAAGGCCATCACCCATTATCATATTCTCAAGGTCTCTCGGCATAACGGGTAAGATCTGGTGCCCCCTTGTTTGTTGATGTACCAGACCACTGACATGTTGTCTAATTGGATCGCAATAGTCCCTGACAGAAGGATGGAATGAAATGCTTGCAACTCTAGTAGCACCGCCCTCAGTTCCAGGACATTGATATGCAAAAGGGCCTGTGTCTCTGACCAGGTGCCTTGGACCGAGTTTCCCTGACATAGACCCCCCCAACCCATCAGGGAGGCATCCGTGGTCACCGTGGCTATCGGTTGATGGGGACTGAAGGGGCAAGACCATTGTTGGGGATTTCAAGACATCCACCAGAGTAAATCTTGCTTGCATCTCTGAGTTACACTTATCTTAAAAGGCAAAGGATGTTGTAGAGGGTACCACTAAATGAGAAGTAGCCACTGAAGGAGCCTCATGTGGAATCTGGTTAGAGGAACAATGGTGATGGAGGCTGCCATTGACCCCAAGAGTTGGAATATAGATCGAGCAGGAGATTTGTGGTGACAGAGCAGCGGTTGAACCTGTTGCCTTATTCTTTGAAGCCTGTGGTCTGGAAGAGATGCTGTGCAATTTCTCGTGTCCAACAGAACCCCTATGAATTCCAGAGACTGAGCTGGGGTTGTGTTGGACTTCTCCCAGTTGATAGTGATTCCCAGGCTTTGTGCTGTGAGGAGAGTGTAGTGCAGGTTTTCTTCCTGTAGACGCTGGGTGGGGGCGGTGAGGAGCCTATCGTCTAGATATGGAAATGCCTTGAATCGTTGAAGTCACAAGTGAGTGATAACCACTGCCATGCATTTGGTGAACACTCTGGAGGCTGAAGAGAGACCGAAGGGCAGCGCTCAAAATTGGTAGTGACTGGCTCCTATGTGGAAGGTGAGGTATCTTCTTGAGCATTTGTACATTTTTATGTGGTAATACGCATCTTGAACATCTACAGAGCACATCTAGTCGTCTTCTTCCAGGAGAGGAAGAATAGACTGAACAGTGACCATCCAGAATTTCTCTGTTTTTACAAATTTGTTCAGTGTGCTGAGATCCAGAATTGGTCTCCATCCCCCTGTCTTTTTTGGCACTAAAAATAATCTTGAGTAAAAAACAGATCCTATCTCATCTGGGGGGACCGCCTGGATGACTCTCTTTTGTAGCAGCTTTTTGATTTTGTGTGCTGCTGCTTCCCTTTGACTGAGTGGAATGTCAGGTAATACTCTGCATGAGACCAGACAAAGAAGGAAGGGGATGAGATAACCTCTGGATATTATCCGTTGTACCCAAGAGTCAGTGGTTATATTTCATCAGGCAGTGGGGTACAAGGAAAAATAACCCTCGACTGCTTCCAGAAGTGAGCAGTCGGGAAACGCTTCAGGAGCATTGATAGGGTTGGCCAGAGAACGAATCTCTGGAACCCTGGTTTCACGGACCTCCTCTGCCCCGAAAGGGGCATCTTCCATTGGAGTTTCCCCCTCTGCCTCTAGGGGAGAACTCGGCATGTGCATCACAGAAAGAGTCCTGTGATTTTCAGTGCCACATCTTCCCACTCCTCTGATTTCTAGAGTAGAATCATTGAGAAGTGGAGTGTCTGACACCAATGGCAGATAGGGTCTTGCCATCTTGTTCGCACCTTGCCAGTGTATCTTTCACTTTAGGGCCAAACAAAGAAATGGCCTCAATGGGGCCATTCATGAAGGAAGCCTTAAAGGAGTCCGCAAAGTCACAAAGGTGCATCCAGGCATGTCGTCTGGTGACTATACCCGCTCTAGCCACTTCTTCCATTGCGTGAGAAGTAAGACACATGGAAGAATTGGAAATGGACTCTAGGGTGGCTATCTGAGAAGCCACATTGTCACGGACCTCATAAGAAACAGCTCCTGCCAAGTTTTCAGAGAGCTGGTTGATAAGATCCCTCTGAAGCCTGGTAAAGTGTGCCAAATAGTTCAAAGACCTTAAGGCGAAGGTCGATGAAGCAAACACATGCTTCCCTAGTCTGTCTATCACCTGGGACTCCTTGTTGGGTGGATGGACAGTTTAGCTGTCTTCTGCCAAATCCTTCTTAGTTGCAGCCGCCACCACCATATCGTCTACTAGAAGACCTCATGACCAACATGAGTGCTCAGCTGGGGGCGATAATATTTTATCCAGTCTCCTTGGTATCGCTTCCAAGGTGTCAGGAACCTTCCATGCGCACTGGACAATGAGCTGGATGAGCTCAGCGGCCGGCGGGGTGACCCAGGAGGTAGGGGGCCAGCCACAAAAAGCCTGCAGGAATACAGATTCCTCAGAGGAAGGATTAGAGGACTTCCAGTCACTCCTTTGTCTAAGGATCTTTAGGATGTCACCAAAGGACACCTCATCAGACGGTGACCATGGGCACCCTTCCTCGTCATCAAAATCCATATCTTCAGTCAACAACTCCTCAGTGGAGTCCATGTGCTCCCTCTTTCACGATGCTTTGTGAGGTACTTCCTCAGTGGGAGGGTCTGGGGAAGACTGCAAAGAGGGGGTCTCCTGAGGAGGAGAAACCTGAGACCCTTGTGTCCGATGGTTGTGGCTTGTGACAGTTGCTGCACAGAGGGGGGAGAGGACTCCAACATGTGGGGTTTGCCAGTGGAGGCAAGTGCCCTCTCCATGGCCTGGAAGGCCGGCTCGCCCAAGGAGGGATGGGAGCCTGGAACCAAGCACGACAACCTCTGAACCGGGGTCACACCCTGCCCCGACGAGATTCCTGGAGGGTGCCATAGAAAAAATCATTATGGAACCAGGAATGCCCTCCCCCACGGCACAGACACTGGCCTGAGAAGAGCCCAATGCCCAGTGTACTGAGGGCCACAAGGACGACTCCGGTTCCGTAGTGAGATCCACTATTGGAGTTGGAGGAAGGGAAGCTGCTGTCAGAGTAATACGCTTCAAAACTTGGCTAGAAGTCGAAGGAGGAGTGTACGTTGGAGTTTGAGGAGATATATGTTCACCTGAAGGAGGGAATGTGGACTTCAACTGGTGAGAGAGACCTATGGCCACAAGCAACTAGTCAACAAGCCACAACATATCTTGCTCATAGAGGCTCCTGGTTGACCTCATAGAGAGTGCTGTTGGTGATTCTGGCCTTTCTAGAAAAGGACTATATTGACTACCAGCGAATGGATCCAAGGAAGGAGAATACTTGGTCCTTGCTAATTCGACAGGTGCAGAGCCCAGAACCGAGGACATCTGCACCGAAGAAAATGGTGTGGAAGTAGTCTGCGCTGACAATGTCAGCGCCATAGAAGCTGCACTGTAAAGGCAAAAGTCTGCCCCGATGGGTACGGTGTCGTCGAGGATAGTGTCTGCACCGGTAATAAGGACGGTGCCATGAAGGACTGCACCAAAGAACATGTCAGTGCTGAAAATGTCTGTGCCATGGAGGACAGAAACGTCATACTTGGAGCCAAACAGGATTGTGCCAACGGTGCCAAAGGGGACTGTACCTGCATGGACGGTGCCAGTAAGGGCTGCGACGGAACTGTTAGAGCCATAGTTGTCTGCACTGGGATCTGCAGCGCTGGTGTAAATAAGGAAGACATGGCTGGAGCCAGAATAATTTGGGGTGGTGCCGAGCTTGGAGTCGACAGGGTCACAGGTGGCAGCGCCGAAGTAGTAATCAATTTCACCTTCTTATGAGTTGACTCTCTGTGATCTCCAGAGGGAGAAGATGGGACCGACCTTGATGAGGAATAGGAAGAACACCTCTTAAGGGGTTTAACAGGAGGGGTGAGCCCTCCGACCCAGAAATAGCCTCAGAGAAAGGAGATTTGAGAAAACCTTTCGATATTAATTTATTCTTCCTCTCGTTAAGAGTCTTGGTCAAACAATTTCTACAAATCCCACATGGGGGAGATCCACAGTAAGGTGGGAGACATTCACACAGTAGACACATAAGTCATGGCCATCGGAAAGCGATAACTTATGGCCGTAATCCTTACACTGCTTAAAACCAACGCTACTTTTCGTAGCTGACATAATGATGTGGAGAAGAAGAACAGTACCAAAAAGAAGAGGAAAGGCTACCCAAAAGGGGTAAGAAGAGAAAAGGAAGGATTACCAACGATAGTAATGAAGAATTGCCTCAGAGGTAAGAAAAGGTTAATAAAGGGAAAAAGACTAAAGGGAGAGAGTCTAAAGTATACGATAGTGTAGGAAAATATTAGTAGAAACTATTTGAAAATCTTTAAAGTAAGAACAATGTATAAAACTTTAAAAAAATTAGACAGCTGAGAGAGTGGCTTGACACGGCTGTACAGCAACGCGGCAAACAAGATCTGAGGTAATAGGGAGCAGAGCATTCTGGGTAGGACCTTGGCTCGAGAGTTTTTGGCTGACGTGAGCTTGATATTTGAACGGCTCAGTTCTGAAGACGGAACCGATAACCCATCAGTAAGGAATGAACAAAGATTAACAACATCAGATGGATAGTTTTAGAGACAATAATTACCCGTTACCATCACTCCAGTCTCAGATAAAAGATTTTCGGAGTAATATGCTCTCGCTAATTTAATGACTTTTTATTTTAATTTAGATTCTAATGTCTTTGTATGATGACATCTTTGTTGCTGGTTCTTCAACAAAAAAGTTAAGACCTATGCTATGAGTGAGCAGTGACTCTTGTATTTATAATCTGCATCTCCAGAATGGGCAGAAATACTCAGACCAAAAGGTTCTGTCTTCCTCTAAAAATGTTACACACATACATAATATAATGCACTAAATTCATACTAAGACATTAGATTCTAACTTAAAATAAAAAGAAGTTAAATTATTAATTTAAAAGGGCTGCGGTAGCGTTGTCGCCTCACAGTAAGACGTTATCCTGTTCGATTCTCAGCTAGAGCGTCTTCTGTGTGGAGACGTGCGTGAATGGGCGTACCTTCATTGAAGGTTGTGCGTCAGGGCCGGCAACTCGGCATGTAAAAATCTACTGCCAATCATTAGCAGACCGGAGTTCTGCTGTGGCGACCCCTAACCGGGAAAAGCTGAAAGACACAACAACAACATTGGTGTGAAAGCCATTCGACTAAAATAATGAGTTGCGAAGTCCCCCTTTCATGCAACATAACTGGTAGTAAATCTTGTGCTAAAATCAAGGGGTCTTGCTCGCAATAACCAGTAAGCAATGGACTACCTAACCTACCTGCAATACTCAACAGCTATGCAAAACAGCTGTACAAGGAGCTGTACTACCTACAAGAAATAAAGTGTTACAACATTTCGAAAATGTCATGGGCTGACTAGACATTATTAAGTTAAGCTACTCTCCCTCCTACAAACACACACCTTGAAAACGTAATACAGGATATTCCAACCGCTCATTAGAACTGTTGCCCCGATAATGGAAAAGTACTGTTTTTTTTCTCCTAGTGTTCATGTCATACTAAGTAAGCTCTGGTTCTGTGATGTACCACATATGAAAGGAAACATTCATATTACTTTACAAATGTTCGATCAGTTTGTGGTATCTAATGCTTTATTTTGGAGTTTTTTGGATTTTAATAGACAGTTTAGCATGTGCAAAGTTTGTGTAATCTAGAGTTTGATACTCTAGCTCACAATTACTTTTTTCCCTGTGCCTTTAATCTGTTTTGTAAAAACGTGCAGATATCCTATGCAAATTGTCTGAAAACATGATTTTCTGACGAGCTGATACTCTTGCTCACAAATATATATATATTTTCCTGTGCCTTTTGCAGGGGGGGCAAGCACCCCCATGTATATAAATATAAATAAAACCAACTCCGAAATCACACAACGTTTGAGAAGACTTACTTAGCCAATACATATTCATAGTGTCACAGGCAAATCTGCATGACATGTCAGTCATGAATCATTTGCCTGCTGCATCACAGGCATTAGGCACATCAATCTGGCCATGCCCATTCCTGCACGAAACGGCTTGGGGGTACTGTTATAAAACATCTCCGGAGATTGAGACGTCCCAGTGTAACATGATGCACACAGACAAAGGGATTTTTTTTAATTTATATACTCTACCATACCTGTCAAGTGTACCTAATTACAAAGAATGTTCCTCATTTTCAAAAAAATTCATGCTCCACGCTCTTCCACATTGAAAGGGTCTGTCACATATTTCAGTGTTAGGAGGTTTTTTTAAATTATCTCTACAGTAAATAATACTGAATCATATTAATAACCGGGAAAAGCCGAAAGATACAACAACATTAATTCATCAAAATAACCTTTTATAAGCATAAATTAACATATTTTTAATCATCCGGTGGGCTTCCTAGTTAAAGCTGGTAGCAAGTGTTCTACATTTTGCCCCTTTGTTCCACATTATGAGAGGTTGTTTTCCTCAATTTGGAAGTGGAAGGTTGAAAGCTATGCGCCCTAATTTGTCCTCACCCTACTCCCTGGGGTACAATGATGTAAGTATATTAATGGGCTAGAATGTCTGTGTGCACGCTGGTATTTGTGTAAGCAAGGGATGTCTACCCCCCACCAGGGTAGCCATTGATGCTTCTGACCATTCCACTACCCCAGGAAAGGTTAGAATGGTAAAATACCAGTGCATTTCCAATTCCACCATTTGTCTTCTCAAGTGCTGACCTCGCTAGTTCAACTCATTTCAACTGATTAGCAATCAGAGTTCCCTCCCTCTGTGCCACTGAGCCAGCACTGGGGTACAATTTATTTTAACCATAAGAAATGTAGCACCTCTCCAGCAGGCTTGTCCATATCTCTCAACTGATGATTTAAGCATAGTGGTATGACTTTTACCCTCAGGTTTAGCCTTTCACTTCTAAGCTTTATTAATTCTCTTCATAAATTTAGATGGACTAACAGCTATTTTGGCAAAGATAAAAACCTTGAAAGAAATTCACCAAAACTACTTTGAATGCACCTCTTTTTTGCAGGAGGCAAGCCCTCTGCACCTCTCTCTATATATATATGTGTATATATATATATATATATATATATATATATATATATATATATATGGAGCTATTGTGTATGATCAAACTAATTTAATATCAAATTGAAAACACTGACAAAAAAGTTCAAACATACCCAAAAACAAAAACTGTCGACTGAAATAATATTGAGAAAAAAGAAAACTATTTTCTTTCTTGATATTAACACTAAAACTCCCCATAACACTAGCCTCAAATTTGTCTGAACAGTGGCAGTGTTAAAGGAAGGCTTCTATGAAGGTAAGGTGTAGGATTAGGGTTAGCATCCATTACTAGAGGGCAGTGCACCACCTTAGTAATGGGCGCTATCCCTAATGCTACCCCTCCTCTCAACTCTAACTCTACACCTTGCCTTCATAAAAACCTTCCAGTAACACTGCCACTACACAAGACACACAAACAACACTATATCTATCCCCTAAACTAATCTACAATGCACAAACCTGTGCACAAACATACACCTATCCTTCACTCATCCCCCACCCTAACCCTAATTCACATACACATGCACAAACACTCACTCCTTCAACCCCACTTACCTGTCTCCATGTTACATTATCAACATTTCCACCACTCAGCTATCCATACTGTCAACATTAAACCACGTGCTCTGTGTTTGAAGAAAAGGCATTCAACAAAATGTGGGAGACCCATATTACAAAAAAAAAAAAAAGTGGATCTCGTACTATTGCAAGAAAGCCTACCTAACCAAAACCACAACAACCAAACACACTTTAGCGAATGTGCTTTTCACTGAAAAAGCACTTTCGATAAACTGTGCAAAAAATATATATATATATATATATATATATATATATATATATATGTTACTCATGTTTACACGGGGGGGGCAAGTCCTCCTGCGCCCCCCCCTAATTTTATATTCTCACTCCGAGATCGCACTACATTACGATCTCAGCAACTGCCATTCCCCCACGTTTTTCTCTTTTTTTTAGCACACTTTCACAAAAGTGCTTTTTCGTGAAAAGCACTTTCATGAAAGTGTGCTATGCTGTTTCACATTCGGCGAAAGGGCTGTTCGATGAACAGTATGGATCCTATATATATATATATATATATATATATATATATATATATATATATATATATATATATATATTTGTGGATTTAGAGAAAGCAAATGACAGGGTGCCTAGAGAGGAGTTGTGGTATTGTATGAGGAAGGTGGGAGTGGCAGAGAATTATGTAAGAGTGGCACAGGATATGTATGAGGGTAGTGTGACAGTGGTGAGGTCTGCGGTAGGAGTGATGGATGCATTCAAGGTGGATGTGGGATTACATCAAGGATCAGCTATGACCCCTTTCTTATTTGCAATGGTTATGGACAGGTTGACAGACAAGATCAGACAGGAGTCCCCATGGGCTATGATGTTTGCGGATTGCATTGTGATATGTAGTGAGAGTACGGAACAGTTTGAGGAGACCCTGGAGAGATGGAGATATGCTTTAGAGAGGGGAGGAATGAAGGTCATCGGAGTAAGACAGAATATATATGTGTGAATGAGAGGGTGGATAGGGGAATCATAAGGATGCAGGGAGTAGAGTTGGCGAAGGTGGATGAGTTTAAATACTTGGGATCAACAGTTCAGAGTAATGGTGAGTGTAGAAGAGAGGTGAAGTAGAGAGTGCAGGCAGGGTAGAGTGGGTGGAGAAGAGTGTCAGGAGTGATTTGTCACAGACGGATACCAGTAAGAGTGAAAGGGAAGGTCTACAAGAGGGTGGTGAGACCAGCTATTTTATATGGGTTGGTGACGGTGGCATTGACGAAAAGACAGGAGTCAGAGCTGGAGGTGGCAGAGTTAAAGATGTTAAGATTTGCATTGGATGTAATGAGGATGGACAGGATTAGGAATCAGTACATTAGAGGGTCAGCTCAGGTTGGACAGTTTGAAAACAAAGCCAGAGAGGTGAGATTGGGTTTGTTTTGACATGTGCTGAGGAGGGATGCTGAGTATATTGGGAGAAGGATGCTAAGGATGGAGCTGCCAGGTAAGAGGAAAAGAGAAAGGCCTAAGATAAAGTTTATGGATGTGGTGAGGGAGGACATGCAGGAGGTTGGTTTGACAGAGCAAGATGCAGAGGAAAGGAAGAAATGAAAGCAGATGATCCACTGTGATGACCCCTAATGGGAACAGCCGAAAGTAGAAGAAGAAACATACTAACTATAAGGTCCTACAATGGTCCTACAACAGTGGAGAAAAATGAAATCTCCAACATCTCTGACAGTAGTTCCAGTGAATTCCACTCAAACTTTTTATCTTCGCCAAAACACACTGTCAGTTTATTTGCTTATTTGTATTTTATCGGAAAGGCCCAACTGGATCATGCAAGACCCCTTTTCAGCAGAGAAAAGCTCAAAAACATATTTAGTGAGAGAGAAAAAAACACAAGAGATTGTAGCATGTTCTTTGTGAGAACAAACACTATTCGAAATATAGTCATTACAAATTCAGCACAGACTAGATGTCTATGTGTATGTGACAATTAGCAGTTGTCAAAAAAAAAAAAGAAAAAAAATGGGATTGGAGTGAAGAAGGAAGTAGTTAGAGTAAGCCAGTTGTAAAAGAGTGGGAACAGGAGTACTAGAGAAAAACAGCAAAAGATAAATGTTGCCAGAGATACTAAAATGTGTAAAAATCTAGAAGACTGAGTGGAAAAGTAGGTGATGGGGGCTTGCATTATTTCTAATTTAGACATGTTTAATGGTACATATTTCCTTAGATAAATGAACTAAACATCTAGATTAATTATCACTGGCTCTATGCGTCTCTTAATACCTGAAAAAAACTTTGTTTCTTAAAAGTAAGCAAGTGTTCCTCTTTTTGAATCCCTGCTATAAGTTTTAAAGGCCACTGCTGTTTTTTTAATGCTCAGAAGCTGAGAGGTGTGAGCCTGTCTGCCTGTATCAACTTTGTAAAGCTTGTGCCCTTAGGCTGACCATTGCATGAATACTAAAAGGACTGGATGAACATTAGAATTAATTTTCTGGTACATTAGAAAATAAGTATGTTTTTAAATGGTAGTACTAAATATATATTAACTGCCTGCTGACCCAATTAGTGCATTTATTTTGTTAAACAACAAATATTATAAGAATAAAATTAATATAATAATTAAGTAATTCTGGGCATACCAGTTATTCTCCTGCCTTGCTGACTGCATCTTGCTGCCTTATATCCATAATTGTGAAGGGAGTGCTTCTGTTTCCCTGCACCCCCTGTGATGATGTGAGATATTGTCAACTATGCCAGGAGAAGTAGATCAGTGGATATGTAACATATGCCAGCATAGCTACCTGGAGTTTTGCAAAGAATTATATGTCATTTGCATATCAATGTGATTTGTAGAGATGCTTGTGTTGAAAAATGTATTTGTAAAGCTGCTTGTGTTAAAAATGTACGAACAGTGGGTCCTGCTGGGCAGAAAAGAAATACACCTGTATGTCAGACTGTACTGTAACTGTTGAAATGAATGTATTATAACAGAGGATACTAGAAGAGAAGAGCTTAATCTCAGTCCAGCTAACTTTGAAAACTAGTCTGAAATTAAATTACCTGGTTTAGGATATAAAGATTGTGTCTTACAGTTCTAATTGCAGCCAGAGACAAAATGTCTGTGAAAAGCAGGACTAGGAATCCTACTGTATCGTTCTTAGGGATGAACTAATTGCTACCCTAGAAGGGTGGAAGTTTTTGAAATAGTTTTATAGCTTCCAGATGCTATAACACATCTTAGCAAAGCTCTATGTGTGTGTATGATAATACATACTGTATGTGCAAGATTCTGGCTCAGTTTCTAGTAAAGGGGGTAGCGTGGGAGCTAGAAGTTGGGTGACCAGGTGTATGTGATGTCATTCTGTAATCCAGCACTGAAATGATGTTTTAATACTAGATGAGACAGAAGTTTCAGGTCAGTCTGTTTATAAAACCTGACAAAGAAGGACCACTCACCTACATATCTTGCCTTGCTCTAGTAAGTTAACTAGAGGACAATAATTATTTAGATCAGTTAGGAAAATATAGTGAGATTAGTTGAGTATTGTTTTTCCTGCATCTGTGTGAATCTTTCCATTGGTGTTATTTTTAAAATTTCCCAAATCTGAAACTCTGGTGTTTATAGTAAATAGATGCTTGGTATTTTCATGTCCTTTTATTATTTATTAGTAAATATATTTAAACCTTTCATTGTGTTCGGTGGTGTTTGAAAGACATGCGTAAATGGGCGTGCCTTCGTTGAAGGTTGGACATCGAGCTGGCACCTCGGCATTCGTGAAAATCTACTGCCAATCATTAGTGGACCGGAGTTCCGCTGTGGCGACCCCTAACTGGAAAAAGCCGAAAGACAACAACAACAACAACATTGTGGCTGGCCTTTTGGAGAATATTTTAACCTTTGAGAGTCAGCAGCAAAACAAACTGAAACAACGTAAAAATGTATTGGTAAAACAAAGCTTTCAGGTATAAAAACCCTTCCTCAGTGCAAGATAAAAAATGAATTAGTTACAATCCTTAAATATCATCCAGAACCAATAATTCAATTAACCACAGCCAATAAAATCATGATATTATTTTAAAACTTTAAAGTGAACAAAATCTGCTCATTTAATCATTTCAAACATAACATTCTGTCCTTAAGTATTGGTTTTAAGGTATTTAATGTATTAATACCAGAAAACTCATCTGCCTGCAACAATGTGATCCATTCATATTCTTTACCTCTAATTTGTTAAGTCACCACCTCTAATCGACTTTTGAACAGACGTTAGAACCCTAAAAGTGGTCATTTAGTTCCCCATTCTCATTTATATGTTGTGCTAGTGAATTAGTCATAATATTCCTACTAATGTCTGATTTATGTTCAATAATTCTGTCTTTAAGATGTCTAGTACTTTTTCCTACATAAAATGCCGGACATATCCAGCACACAGATATTGATGATTAGAGGTGGTGACTTAATTTTACTCAGTATAATTGGATACTCTAATAAGAGCCTTAGAGTAGCTGGCTTTGGAGTGTTCTGGTGGCAGTATCTACCTTATAGTCTAGGTAGAGGTGGCATAGCTGGTAAATCTGTGCCAACCTTTCTCAGGTGCATGTGTGTAAAAATCAAATCTCAAAGAGTGCGCGCGTGTGTGTGTGTGTGTGTGTGTGTGTGTGTGTGTGTGTGTGTGTGTGTGTGAGCTACTTGAAGCAGGGGCACAGAGCACTGGTTTTAAAGACAGGGTGGTGGAGGACTTATTTGTTTATTTATTTAACATTTGTTAACTGGGAAAGTCCAACTTGGAACAGAGCCAATTTTCAGCAGAGGCCTGGGGAGAAATGCTCCAGATGCACCTCTTTGTAACATGGTAGGAAACCTGAGCACCCAGGGGAAACCCACATGAATGCAGGGAGGACATGCAGACTCTGCAAAGAAGGCACTCCAGCCGAGAATCAAACAAAAGAACCTCTTGCTGTGAGGAAACAACGCTACTGCTGCACCACTGTGCCATACACAGCTGAAGACTCAACTCTACAGCTGTGGTCAGTGTGGAGCCTTATTTGGGGCCTGGAGAGAGAGAGAGAGGAAACCCAGCCCCAGGACTGTGTGTTCTTAAGGGAAACTGTGCTTAGTGCAGAGAGCAGCATCTGAAAGTACTGTGTGTATCTATCTCTGTTCCAAGTGAACATCCCTCACATGTGTCAGTGGTGAGGATTGAGGCTGCTTGATTACTGACCCAGAGGAGGGACACCACACCCCCACTAAAAGAACAAATTACTGCACAACATTTAACTAAACTACCGTCCACTGAAGGAATACATTAATTCAGTGTCCATAAGTTGCACCCCCACCCCGAAAGAACCAATTACTGCTTTACTGCTTTATAATTGGGAAAAAGTTACATCCTACTTTTTTTCACAGTGGAAGGTGTGGCAGCCACGCCCCCCCCCCCCCCCATATGTAGGGCATTGCTGTGGATTGTGTGATGCTTACTAACATTTCTTGTGACTATGTGACTGAAATAGCAAGCACTAATATGGTTAATTCACTTGCTTTTTTGTGTGTAATCAAAGTTCTAAATGTATGACATTTTATATTAAGAGCAGCAGTGTGATGTTTAATGTAACTACTCAGGTTATTTATCCATTATGGGTGCAATGTACGATCCAAGCTTCATGACCTAACCATCAACACAAACCTGCTTGAACTGGATGCATGATGGTTAAGTAAATTTCACCAGTGTATGTGTAAATTGCTAATTCTCTGGTGCTGTTAGCAGCATGTGGGGGAAGGGGTCAGCCTACACAAGTTTAAGATGACAGTTTCATTTTTTCCATTAGCTAGTAGGAAATGCAGCCATTCTTACATTCTACAACAGCAATATTATTTTAATAGGCTATAGGTTTATGGTTATTAAAAGAATTCAGCATATATATTAAGCCAGCTCCATTGGCAAAAAGAGATGAACTGACTACAGCCCAGGCAACCCAGAATTAATTAGCAGCTCAGACTATTGGACATGCCCATCCTGACGGTAGGAGCACAGAACCAACAGTGTTCTTCATAAGCTTCTTTGAGAAAGAGGTTGGGATGCAAAGATTCAGCTGGGGGTGAACACTAGGCTCACCAAACCAACAAAGGTTAGCAATATGTATATAGCGAGATCTCACACACACAAACACACGTATGTGTATATATATATATATATATATATATATATATATATATATATATATAAACACACACACACAAAGTTCAACTTTTATCCCAGAGCACATAAAAAAACAGCCAATAAAATCATGATATTATTTTAAAACTTTAAAGTGAACAAAATCTGCTCATTTAATCATTTCAAACATAACATTCTGTCCTTAAGTATTGGTTTTAAGGTATTTAATGTATTAATACCAGGAAACTCATCTGCCTGCAACAATGTGATCCATTCATATTCTTTACCTCTAATTTGTTAAGTCACCACCTTTAATCGACTTTTGAACAGAAGTTAGAACCCTAAAAGTGGTCATTTAGTTCCCCATTCTCATTTATATGTTGTGCTAGTGAATTAGTCATAATATTCCTACTAATGTCTGATTTATGTTCAATAATTCTGTCTTTAAGATGTCTAGTACTTTTTCCTACATAAAATGCCGGACATATCCAGCACACAGATATTGATGATTAGAGGTGGTGACTTAATTTTACTCAGTATAATTGGATACTCTATTAACAGCCTTAGAGTAGCTGGCTTTGGAGTGTTCTGGTGGCAGTATCTACCTTATAGTCTAGGTAGAGGTGGCATAGCTGGTTAATCTGTGCCAACCTTTCTCAGGTGCATGTGTGTAAAAATCAAATCTCAAAGAGTGCGCGTGTGTGTGTGTGTGTGTGTGTGTGTGTGTGTGTGTGTGTCTGTGTGTGAGCTACTTGAAGCAGGGGCACAGAGCACTGGTTTTAAAGACAGGGTGGTGGAGGACTTATTTGTTTATTTATTTAACATTTGTTAACTGGGAAAGTCCAACTTGGAACAGAGCCAATTTTCAGCGGAGGCCTGGGGAGAAATGCTCCAGATGCACCTCTTTGTAACATGGTAGGAAACCTGAGCACCCAGGGGAAACACACATGAATGCAGGGAGGACATGCAGACTCTGCAAAGAAGGCACTCCAGCCGAGAATCAAACAAAAGAACCTCTTGCTGTGAGGAAACAACGCTACTGCTGCACCACTGTGCCATACACAGCTGAAGACTCAACTCTACAGCTGTGGTCAGTGTGGAGCCTTATTTGGGGCCTGGAGAGAGAGAGAGAGGAAATCCAGCCCCAGGACTGTGTGTTCTTAAGGGAAACTGTGCTTAGTGCAGAGAGCAGCATCTGAAAGTACTGTGTGTATCTATCTCTGTTCCAAGTGAACATCCCTCACATGTGTCAGTGGTGAGGATTGAGGCTCCTTGATTACTGACCCAGAGGAGGGACACCACACCCCCACTAAAAGAACAAATTACTGCACAACATTTAACTAAACTACCGTCCACTGAAGGAATACATTAATTCAGTGTCCATAAGTTGCACCCCCACCCCGAAAGAACCAAGTACTGCTTTACTGCTTTATAACTGGGAAAAAGTTACATCCTACTTTTTTCACAGTGGAAGGTGTGGCAGCCACCCCCCCCCCCCCATATGTAGGGCATTGCTGTGGATTGTGTGATGCTTACTAACATTTCTTGTGACTATGTGACTGAAATAGCAAGCACTAATATGGTTAATTCACTTGCTTTTTTGTGTGTAATCAAAGTTCTAAATGTATGACATTTTATATTAAGAGCAGCAGTGTGATGTTTAATGTAACTACTCAGGTTATTTATCCATTATGGGTGCAATATACGATCCAAGCTTCATGACCTAACCATCAACACAAACCTGCTTGAACTGGATGTATGATGGTTAAGTAAATTTCACCAGTGTATGTGTAAATTGCTAATTCTCTGGTGCTGTTAGCAGCATGTGGGGGGAAGGGGGTCAGCCTACACAAGTTTAAGATGACAGTTTCATTTTTTCCATTAGCTAGTAGGAAATGCAGCCATTCTTACATTCTACAACAGCAATATTATTTTAATAGGCTATAGGTTTATGGTTATTAAAAGAATTCAGCATATATATTAAGCCAGCTCCATTGGCAAAAAGAGATGAACTGACTACAGCCCAGGCAACCCAAAATTAATTAGCAGCTCAGACTATTGGACATGCCCATCCTGAAGGTAGGAGCACAGAACCAACAGTGTTCTTCGTAAGCTTCTTTGAGAAAGAGGTTGGGATGCAAAGATTCAGCTGGGGGTGGACACTAGGCTCACCAAACCAACAAAGGTTAGCAATATGTATATAGCGAGATCTCACACACACAAACACACGTATGTGTATATATATATATATATAAACACACACACACACACAAAGTTCAACTTTTATCCCAGAGCACATAAAAAAAACAGAGAAAAATAAGGCATAATTTTACAACATCTACACTCCATGTCTGGTAGCATACAGAGATAATACTCTGACGATGGGCCAGGCAACCCAACATCAATTAGGAGCTCAGGTACTTGATGAAGCTGACAAGGGCAATGGGCATGCTCATTCTGAGATGGAAGGGAGCAGTCCACGGCTATCCAGTTCCAAAGTCCCTTGGAAGAGGAGCAGTGCTGCAAGAAGTGATTTTGGGGGGTGCTTGGCCATTTCTGTAGTAACTGTTATCACACGTGCAGCTGAGAGCACAACAACATTGGGGGGGCATTGTTGTGCAGCTCATCATTCCCCTCCTCCAGGGAAGGAGTTAGACATCAAAATAAGTATGCCATCAACAGAAGTAACTGGGAATATATGTTTTGAGAGTGTAATGAGCTGGCAGATTTTAAAAATTCCCTACAGAGTATTCTATCAGAAATATTGTGTGAGCAAATAGTTCTAAGTAAGGAAATTATTCTTTTGTGCTGGGATACAGGATCTTAATTGCTTTGCCTAGATGTAGTAAAGCCTTATTAAGTTTAATTTTATTGGCTGCCAAAAAAGCAGTTAAAACAAAACAGAAATCAAAGTCTACAACTGTATTTGAGGTACTTAATATTAATAAAGAGATAAAAGTATCGGAAGAGAGATCTTAAGAAAAAGGAAGGAGAAATTGCATAGAAGTAAAAGGAAATTGTGGAAATAACACATGCAGAATAATGTTCGGGTGGAGGAGAATGAGTGAGGTATAAGGGAAGGCAGAAATTCAGCAATAGTTTGTAATGTTGGACTGATGATAGTAACAGAGAAAATATATGTGATATGTATTGTATTTAAGTGGAAAAATGTTAAAATAGTTTGTTTTCTTTTCTGTTAATATATGTTTGCCTGTGTCTTAAGTGATAATTTAATAAAGGTGTTGAAAAAAAAAGTGTGCAGCTGAAAAAAAAGATGTAAAACATAAAAAAAATAAGTATGTCATCATTGCCAGAATGACAGTAACGGCAGAAACCATTGCTAATACTGCCAGCGTGATGGCCTTCCTAGTCTGTCACCCTCTCTAAGGAATGGCCAGGGTGGGGAAGCACATAGATATTGTTGGGGAGACTAGATATTCAGCAAGCACAGTGACAAAAACACATAGAAAAAACTTACCACACTTACTTGCAACCAAGATTGTTTTGAGAATATGGTTGTCATGCTGATTATGCAACTTTTCAGTGCTTGTGCTTAGGACACCTGTAGGATTTTATCTGGGAGGGGAAGAGGGCAAAAGTCAAGTGGGATAACTTGATCCTTCCAATAGAACAAGGAGGTTTGGGATTACCTGATTTGAAGGGGTATTTCAGAGCTACGCAGCTTAGGCTCCTGTACAAAGCATAAGCAGAAAGGTATAATTCAAAGTAGGAAGGGAAGATGAGGAAAAGGGGAGGCTCAGGAAATATGGAGATACTAGGATTTTGGATGCAGATCCTTAAAGAGAATAACAATAGCCATACAGAATATTATAGTCATAAAGTAGCAGAAAATATTCTAAGAACTAAGCCAACATGGGAATGGAGAAAGGAGAATTCTGCCAATAGGGATGATCACAACTGGGGATACTGAGAATAGGCAAGAGGGGACTGGAATTTATTGGAAAAAACTGGCAAAGGAACCAAAATATGAGGAGCAAATAACAAGAGACGGAAAGGTAACAGAATGGGAAGAAGCAAAGTATATATTTTCACTGCTGGCTAGAGATTGCCTTCCCTATCAAGGACTGATATCAGAGTATAGACAAAGAGAAAGGAATAGGGGATCCTAACTGAAAGACCAGCACTGATAGAGTTTTTAGTAGACTCTAGAACAGAAGGTACTGTTAAAACAGGGATAATTAGTAAGGTATATAAAATACTGCATGATAGCTATAGGAATCAATCAGAGGAGGTTAGAAAGGATTGGATATGCAATTCTCAAATAAACTGTTGGAAGATATATGTGTGGCTTTCAAATATGCAACAAAGTCTAGAAGATTTAAGAATTTTGCTTGGAAGTATTTGCATAGGTATTTTGATGCCCCAAGCAAACGCCAAATAATTTTCCACAGGTAGATTGCAAATATTGGAGGTGTGATGTGGAAGAAAGATGTAATTGGAAATATATTTTTTGGGAGTATAATGAGTCAGCAGACTTTAAAAATTCCCTGCGAACTACTTTGTCAGAAATAGTGGGTGACCAATTAGTGTAACTAAGGAAATTATTTATTTTTTTTTTTGAGTTGTGATACAGAATCATAATTACCTAGACATAGTTAGGCCTTCCTGAGTCCAATTATGGTCCTTGCCAAAAAAGCAATAACTAGAAAATGAAAATCAAAGTCTAAACCAACTGTACTAGAAGTAGTGACTAGTAGTAACATAATAAAAGAACTGGAAATCGGATCTTTAGAAGAGGGTAAGAGGAAATTACATTATAAAAGTCAGAATTTTGGGAAGAGTACATGCAGAATAATGTTTTGGAGAAAGAATGATACTTAAGGGAAGGCAGGAATTGAATGAGCTATGTAATGTTTGACTAACAATAACTGCATAGAATATTATATGTACTGTATAATGCTTGCTGTGTCATCCCCTCTGTGGACCAGTAATCAAGGAGCCTGAATCCTCACCACTGACACCAGTGAGAGACGTTCACTTGGAACAAAAATAGATACACACAGTATTTCCAAGTGCAGCTCTCTGCACCAAACAGAATTTCACTTAAGAGCACACAGGGAACATATTCCAGGGTCTGGGTCCCCCTCTCTCTCTCTCTCTCTCTCTCTCTCTCTCTCTCTCCAGGCCCCCAGTAAGACTCCACACTGACACAGCTATAAAACTGAGTCCTCAGCCGAGTGTCCCAGGCCAAGTCCTTCACCACCCTCTCTGTGAAACCAGTGATCTGTGTCCCTGCTCCAAGTCGCTGACACGCACACTCTGAGATTTGATTTTCACACACACACACACACACACACACACACACACACACACACACACACCTGGGAAAGGCTGGCACATATTTACCAGCTATGCCCCCCTGCCCAGACTATAAGGTAGTTACTGTCACCAGGACATTCCAAAGCCAGGTACTCTAAGGCTCTTACAAGGGTACCCAATTATACTGAGTAAAATTAATATTGATACAAATGGTATTGTTGATCAAACTGCGAGGCTTTCAGGAGCGGCCACAGTGTCACCAAATAAATATAAGTACTCTCAAAGGTTAAAGTATTCTGTAAAGGACCAGCCACAATGAAAAGTTTAAATATATTTAATAATACATAATAAAAGAACATGAAAATAACAAATATCTATTTACAATGAACACCAGAGTTTCAATCACAGGAATATTAAAATAACACAGATGAATAGATTCACACAGATACAGAAAAAACAATACTTAACTAATCTCACTATATTTTCTTTACTGATCTAAAGAATTAATATGCCCTGGTTACCTACTAAAGCAAGGTAAGATGAAGTGGGTGAGTGACTCTTCTATGTCAGGTTTCAAAAACAGACTGCTCTGAGACTTCTGTCTCATCTAGTATTAAAACTTCATTTCAGTGCTTGATTACAGAATGACATCACATACATCTGGTCATCTGACTTCTGGTTACCATACTACCCTACTAGAAACTGAACCAGAATCTCACACGTATGTGTTACCATACACACAGATAGAGCTTTGCTAAGATGTGTTATAGCATCTGGAAGACATAAAACCATTTCAACCCTACCACCTTTCCAGGGTAGCAATTAGTTCACTGCTTACAGCAATAAACCAGGATTCCTACTCCTTGTTTTTACAGACATTTTGTCTCTGGCTGCAATCAGAAATGTAAGATACAATCTTTATGGTCTACCAGGTAATTTAATTTCAGACTATTTTTCAAAGTTTGTTGGACTGAGATTCTCCTCTTCTCTTCCAGTATCCTCTATTACAATTTTAATTTCAACAGTTAAAATACAGTCTGCTATACAGGTGCATTACTTTTTCTGTCCAGCAGGACCCACTGTTGGTGCATTTTGTAATGCAATCAGCCTTACAAATACATTTTCCACACAAGCACCTCTGCAAATCAGTTTGATATACAAATGACATATAATTCTTTACAAAACTCCAGCAGCTAGCTATGCTGGCATATGTTACATATCCACTGCCCTACTTCTCCTGGCATAGCTGGCAATACCTCACATTGTCACGCTTGCAACTGAAAATATGTCAGTACAGTTTGTTTTCATTTATATAAATGTATGATTCGCCAGATAATTCACTAAAGAGGTTTCTTGTTTAAAAAAAGAAGTACTGCAGTTTCTGTGTAGTATATAGAATGCAAGTCACACGTGAGTGCAGGCAGTCTTATCTGAAATGAAAGCCATCCCAAGTGAGATTACGTATAACACTGATAAGATCAAGAGGGCACATCTACAATAAATCTTGTAGAGTTAATATAAGCACAGTAAAAGACCTGTTTGCAGATTACAAATGATGACACTACCAGTCAACAGATGATCCAGCAGAATGGATTGCACAATGCCTAAACTGGCTGGCATGGTACATTTCTGTTTGGCACAAGCAGGAACACCTGTTTATGAACCATCTTGGCTGTAAGAACTATTCAAGCACTGTAGGATAGCTTTTGGTTAAGAATGTGTCCCACATATTTAACTTCATCTGTAGTGGAAACAACACATCATTCTTGGAGACCACAGAAATAAGTAATCATTCTTGCTGTGCTACATAAAGAATAAGATGCAAAATAACTTAAGTTAGTACCTGAACTCTCTGATGAAAATCTAAAGTAGCTGTTTCGATGAGAAAAAAAATCTTAAGTCTTGGTAAGTCAAGTTAAGAGTGTTTGTCAAGGAATATCCCAAATCATTTACTAAATATGTAAATTATTGTGATGTTCATAAAAAATGAATATTATCGTTGAACTGAACAGGTGGAGACATATTTGATTTTAAGGGCTGTAGTCTTTAATTTGGTAATCATGTAAGACAAAAATTTCTCAGATTTAGTTAATTCCTCAGAAATGAAATCTAATTCTATATTTGGATCAAGAAGATAAAATATCACAGACGTATGCTACTGTTTCTATCACTTTCCCCTGTGCATTCTACTATTTGAGATTGCCTTAATCTTTCTCCCAGTGGCTGTAAATATAAAGCAGATAAGACAAGACATGGGTGAAAGCACTGTCTTCTGCCACTAACTCAAAGGAAGCAAGGAGCCTCACCCTTATCTTCACAAAAGAAGTCAACTTGAGCCTGAATATAGTTCAGCAAGTTGGGAAAGCCTAAAGGTAAGTTGAATCACAATAAGACCTCAAGTAATTAGTTACATGCTATGGTCAAATGCCTTTCTGGCATCAACACTGTTAAAAGTGTACAACCTTTCCATGTAACATTGTCAATTAAGATTTAAAGTTCAAGAAAAAAGGGGAAAAGGAACTCCAACAACAACCAAATAACCAAACCAGGAGTTTGGAAAAAGCAGTCGCCAACCACGAAGTAGTAATCCACAAAGTTTTATTAACACTGACAACACACAATGCGTTTTTGTCCTCAGACTTCATCAGATAACACAGTCCACAAAAATACATATGCTTATATAACTCCTCACATTAAATAATTAACTAATTGACCAATAAAACATTTGCATCAATTAATAAAATAAAGTAAAATAAATATATATGTAAGGACAAATAGCCAGTTAAAAAAGACAGTTTAAAAACATAATATAAAACAACATTTATTAACTGTTTAATAAATCTGTATAGGTGTAATATATAATATGTATAAAAATATATATTTAATGTATTTGTAAAAATTCACCTTTTAAAACACAGTTAAAAGAATAAATGTATAAAAACTGGTTTTTCCTGTTTTCAGCCACTAGAGGCTAGCATTGCACTAGTTTTTATACATTTATTCTTTTAACTGTGTTTTAAAAGGTGAATTTTTGTGGACTGTGTTATCTGATGAAGTCTGAGGATGAAAACGCATTGTGTGTTGTCAGCATTAATAAAACTTTGTGGAGTACTACTTTGTGGTTGGCGACTGCTTTTTCCAAACTCCTGGTTTGGTTATAAGTTTTAAAGTTCTTACTAAGCCACAAAATGTTTGGTTGATATGAACAAAGTCAGTCTAACGCAAGTTGATCAGATTAAGAAGAGACCTGGCAACTCTTTTAGCCAAAATAGTTGTAAATATTTTGCAGTTCTGGTTGAGGATAGAGACAAGTCTATACAACCCAACAAAGCAGGGATCTCCCCCCTTTGGGAATAGCTTGTTTCCAGCTCTGTAGGGAAATTCCAGCCTTAAGAACAAAATTAGCCAAAGTAGAAAATTGTTAAACAAATTTAACCCAACTGTTGAAAAATTCAGAAGGAATACCACCCTAGCCTAACATCTGCCATCTTACCTTTCTTTAAATCCTTCAAAACTGACTTACCTTCTTCTTGGGGCAATTCAGAGAGCAAAGCTTCAGATTTTACAGTACCAAGTGAGCATATTAGCAAGCCCTATAAATAATGGTTAGCAGTACAAGTCAAACTAGTCATCCCCTCTTCTTTTGAGTACAGCTGCAGATGATACATAAATATCCAGTCCTTCTTCTAGATTGGTAGACTTTGAGCCTGAGTTAGGATCCCAAACTTTTGCCACCATTAAGATCCACAGACTGATGCCATAAATATCAAGCCAGATATTTCTCACCTACTAAAGAATTTACAAAGTTAGTTAATTTCAAAGCACTTTTATTTAATCACTTTTATAATCTAACAATTTATGCATATTGATTTTAATGTTAGGCATCTGATGCAATAATTCCAGGTATCCAGTGATCACCAAAGACTGCTGTTTTAACAATTCTTAAAATAGAAGCCAACCTGTTTTAAAGTCCCCACTTCTGTAAGCCTTTAACTCTGTATTCAAATCCTAGTTAAATAGACCTTACTGCAAAGAGAAACAAGATGGAGAGTCTTTTGTAAAATCTACTAGTTATTTTTTTAATCTTCTAGCCAGGTATCACAAGACATTCCCTTATAGCAGTACATATTTAACTACCAGTGCCTTGGTAAATCAGTCTTAACGAGCTGTAACCTCAGACACAAGGGAAAATTATCCAAAATCAAAGTGGGCCTAGCCTCCAGGGTTTCAGTTAAATATAAATGCTTTCTAAAGTTGAGGATTTTGTTTATCTGAGAAAAACTATAAATTAAGAGGAAAAACAGATGGATTTTGTCTATCTGGGAAAAAATATAAAATCAAGAGGAAAAAGAAATATAAACAAACTGTACCCTGGGCTGGAATTGTGTATAGTCTAGACCTCACATAAACTTTATCTGGCCAAACACAATATTCCAACTTCCTCTCATAGACCATCCCCCTCCTCAAAAGTTATCCATTGCATCAAAAGATGGGATAACTCTCTTGATCCATAGCAGGGGAATGTAAACATTTACAAGAGTGAAGTATGTAGCACCTATGGGGTCATTACACGTAGCATATCCACCCTATCTCAGTCCTCTTGAGGTGAAAGGGACACTTTTACCCCTCCCTTGTGAATAGTTTGAGGAAGGTGCAATTATGTATAAAAATTTTCTCATGTTTTTCATGCTTACTGCTAAGTTTATTTCCAGAAAAAAAAAACACGAAGGACCAGATTCAGAAAAATTGCTAATAAAGCCACATAATGGCTAAACAGCATAGAACAAGTAGTGGAGTATAGCTCAAATCTGATTAACTATTCAATAGGGGAGATTTTACACAGTGGAGTCAAAATAAATGGGATTTGCTAGAGAAAATGTAACAGGTCATGTAATGATGGCACAGTGCTACAGAGATTACCTCATGAGCCCATTAGCTTACATGTAGCATGCTTGTTGTGATTTGTGTTCACATTCATAGTGACACTCCACAACAAGGACAAATAATATCCCATCTTATGTCTATGCAACAAATTCTCTACTGTTTCTGTATTACACATGAGAAAGACATGGATGTATAGAACAGGTATAAAGTGGGAAGAGCAGGCACAAGAACACATATAAGGGTAAGTCAGCAAGAGTCAAGTGATTAAACTTATCCTCCCAATGGAACAGGGAGGATTGGGATTACCCAATTTGAAGGGATATTTCAGAACAACACAGTTAAGGCTCCTATACATAGCACAATCAGAAAACTATAGTTCAAAGTGGAAAGAGGTGATAATGAAATGGGGGGCTCACACTTTTTACTGAATGATTTATCTATGTAACTTTTTTACCCTTTGCTTGGATGCTGTTTAGGATATTTTACAGGCACCTTAATTTTTATGGGTATCAGCCTAGGTTTGAAGCCCTGTAAAACCAAGCAACCCACTTGTGCTCTACTGATGAGGTCACAAAAAGTCTAAAACACATGTCTGCAGCTAGAGGTATTTGGCTTTATTGACCTGGATGTACCCATAAATACTTTAAAAGTTAAAAGTTATGGGCATTCAAAAGCCATGGAGCTGAAACACTGGTATGTCTTTAAGGGATCATTTGCATATATATCCTATGGGCCTCCACTACAGGAGGTTTAAGGTATTATACATTGGAAACTCCAGCTTGGCTTGAGTCTTTCTCATAGTGTTTACTGAATGGTTTGTCTGTGTAAGATTTTTACCCCTTGCTCTTATGTAGATATGTGTGTGTGTGTGTGTGTGTGTGTGTGTGTGTGTGTGTGTGTGTGTGTGTGTGTGTGTGTGTGTGTGTGTGTGTGTGTGTGTGTGTGTATGTGTGCATGTGTGTGCGTGTGTGTGCTGTATATATATATATATATATATATATATATATATATATATATATATATATATATATATATATATATATATGCACACATATAAAAAGACACACACAAACGTAAATATTATTTGTGGGGTTAAGTGCTCACCTTTTTATATTTTCAAGAAGTATAGAAAAGTAGCAAGGAGTAGGTGTGAGCAAAAAGAGGGTACATGGATAGCCGTAGAGGCAGACAAACAGAAAAAGACAACAGCAGATATGCTGACAGAAATGTAATGGGGACACAAAGCAGAGACACAGACAGACAAAGTGAAGACGGTGATGGGGAGGATTGGACTACAAATTGAGAAGGGAAGTGACACACAAGTTCAGGGAACACTGTTATGGGGATTGGGTGGTAAGACTTCTGAATGCTACACTGCATAGTGCAGCACCCATCCTGAGGTTAGTAACTACCCCTCATGGCTGGGCCCAGCCACTGCAGGACCTCTGGTCAAGACTAAGCAACTGTGTGACTCACCCAGTTACATGAGGATTTGCCTCAGACTGCCAGTGCAGGTATCCAGCCACCAGTCCACCAGGGTTGTCACTAGGCTTTTCACTTTCTGCTGGGTGACATACTGTGACCCACAGATGGTGCCCCCATTAGTGGCCTGCCCTCCCCACCAGAGACAGACTACCAGATGGCACCAGGGAACTATCAAAGTCAACCTCTGCTGAATGACCTACATCACCCTATAGAGAGGCTGGTTTGAAGACAGCTGGGGATCCAGCAGCTAATAGCATGGCAGGTGCACAGTGTGATGGCTGAAACCACACTATATCCACTGCCACAGTGGACAATGCATAAAATATGAATGTAAACTAAGAAAAACAAAACAATAAAGGACAAATTAAAAAAGAAGACTGCAATAACCATTTTTATGTTTTTCTCTCTTTATCAGTAATGTCTGCTACACTGGGCGAGGGTACAATCCCTGAAGGAGTAAAATGTTGTTAACTATACAGTGGCAAACAAAAAACAACTTAGATATCAGACAAAAAGGTAGTATGGCAATATGTATTGCACAAGGGTGAAGATTAAATGCCACCTAACCAGTCCCACCCATGTAGGTCATTTGAACAATGTATGTGTTGCAAACACTGTGACCAGAGGAGGCAGTGAAGCTGGTCTAAGCAAACCCCTGAGACTGAAGTAGCTAACCCATAGGTGCTTACTATCAGGTAGCAGACACAACTTTCTAAAAAGTGCCCGACACGGCACTATGAAGACCACAGAATGAAGACATTAAAACAGATGTCCAAAACTAATACACATGAAATATCCAAAAGTAGTACACATAAAAAATTAAAACCCAATGGTAATAATATATCATGGCATAATGCAGTCACCGTGAAATGTCAGGTATAACTGGCACAGGTAAGGGAGACGGAATGGCCAGTGAAAGAGTAAGGCATGGCAGACTGATCAGGGCACCAGTTACTAAAGGCAGAGGTACAGCCATGGATGTGGCACAGAATGAAGACAACCATCAGGTCCAGAATAGAAAATGGTGTCCATTACAGTGTTGGAATACTCACTGTCACCATGCCAGTGGTGAGAACCCCTGGCACTAGGCCTGGCAGTAGAAAAGTTCAACCTGCATTGACAAGGTATAGGGCAAATAATGCAAAACAAAGCTGTAAGCAAAGGTTAAAATTATCAGAAGGAATGCAGACATGGACAGTGAAGCAGGTGCCTAACAAATATGTAGCTATAACATTGAAATGAATATATTATTTTAATGTCTATTAATACTTATTTTAATATACTGTTAGCTTAAAAGTATTTCAACAGTTTCATATATTTTTACTATTTAGCTGAGAAGTGTACTACATTCTGTAGTATGGGTAAGTCAGGCAGTCAGATTACTGAACCATCTGTTTGTTCTCCAGCCCATTATATGTACTGTACATATGGACCAAACTCTTGTCAGTATACAGCATAATGGCACAAACTAACTAAACCAAATTTAGATTTATGTTTTCCTGACAATAGCACTTTTGATAAAACTAAAATACTAAATCTATGAGCTAAGTTAGAAGAGAAAAGTAATATAATTAAAACTGATCAGTGGAATAGCTATAATGATTGGTATATTGAAACTTTTAAACAACACAAATAATCCGCTGTAAAGAGGTTAAAAGACAATGATAAACTGTTACAACAGGTGAAAGAACTTAAAAATGCAGTTAAACCATTTAATACCATTCTGACTGCTTTTTTGTATCCAGCCATTTCAAATGACCATGCTGCAGTAGAGGGGGGTCTTCAGGAGAAGTTGATCAGATTCCCTTCTTTCCACATTGTAGAAATGACCAGGTTCTCCACTGATCCCAACAAGACAGAGGTCAGTCTGTTACCCTACAAAAAAAGTGTATCTAAACATGTCACTCCTTCTACACCTGCACATACAACATCAGTTTTACCTCAACCTGAACCTTCTAGTACTGCCCACCCCATCAGTTCATCCTCTCAGATGCCAATGGGAGCATCACACACCATGGTGAGGTAGAATACTCAGGTATAAAGGTGCATTTTACTCACCAAAGAGCAAAACAGGTTGAAAGGCAGGAAGAGCAGATGGATAATTCTCTATATCCCCTCAGAGAAGTACCACATCTATTGCATCAGTCTATAAACCTTGGACACTTACTGATTTACATTCTGTAGTTAAAACGTTTCCTAAAATTAGACAAGAGCCACAAAAGTTTAAGGATGAATTAAACATTGTTATTCAAATATATGAATCTACTCTGGCAGATTTAAAATAACTCTTAAAAGCTGTAGTCCCACCTGATATATAAGACAAATTAAAAGACAAGACTGATTTGGCTCTAGCAGATTACCCAAATTATCCAACTGCTGAAATGAAAAGGACATTAGCAGAAGTTAGAGAAAAGCTCTTACAAGACATTCTGACAGTTTGTCCTGTTAAACCAAACTGAGATAAAATTACTGCATGTAAGCAAAGCAAGGGAGGATCAGGCTGTGACAGAATGCAGCTGCCAGTGCATTTCAAAGCAGACAGCCTGCATTCTGAGTATAGTTAATGGTACATGCAGCATATGCAACTAAACACTTACATCTGCAGTGCTACCTGTTCCACAAGTTCTATAGTGCACTGCAACATTGTGTAACTATGGGGACTAAGGATTTCATAAGGCTGTCCCTGTGTGTTTACAAATGTCAGTCAGTCATACGAACAGTAACACATATTTAAGAATTCTATTCTTTTTCAAGACTCTACTTTTTTAACTTTGAGGGATGGTCTCACATCTTTTATAGATAAAAATATTATGTTTCTTCTGCTTTTCTTATCTGTATGGATTTGCAAATACTACTGATAAAATGCCATTGTTCTGAATCCATTGCTTTATTTATTTACTAGTTCCAGATATTCTTTTCACTTTTTTAAGCATTCTTTCTTACAAATCCCACAGTGCTAGCAGGTTCATAATTTCTGTTGTTTTGGGAAACTGCACTACAGTACTAAAGGCCCAGATCTGCTTCCTTATAATATACCTTTTGAGTTACGTTGCCCTTTATTTGCTGTTTTTCTTCAAAAATATTCAAGGATTTTAGATGTAAAGTTTACCTAAGTTAACCTTTATAGCAATCTCATCCCTCATATCAGCTATGCAGCAACTCATTGCAAATAATTTCTGTGTTTCAAGCCCATACCAAAGCTAATGTGTTTTACTTCGTCAAAATACAATTTTCAGACTTTCCTCATTTTTTGTCGTACCATATCGACATATGTACTTTTCCCATGCAGGCAGAAAAATATAAGTTTGTAGTACTTGCAGTGTCAGTCCAATGGCTGTATCATGCTGACTTGGAGTGCTTTGCAGTGACAGTATATGTTGCTTAGTATTTTGTGCTCCTTTGTACCGGCGCCTTGTACGAAATGTAGCAGCAGTCTATTATTCTACTTGTGTTTCACAAGGAACCAAAGGAAAAATAACAGCAGAGAGAGTGCTTAATACTGTTTGTATAAGAAGTACTAAAATGTTTGTGGTACTTTATCAAGCCTACTGTTCAGATAAAACACATAGAAATGTGATGTGACAGTTGCATTACTTAGCCATGTATTTTTAATTTCAGTTCTTGAGTATGAGCTTTCTTATCCAAGCAACACATACCCCATGAAATTGTTCTTTGTCATTTGATTATTTAATCGATTACATGAGATATAGTGATTTTTTTCCCCATTTGGTGGGCAGAAATTCATTTCCAGTTTTGCTTATGGGAAATACACATTGTGTGTCTACATCACTTCATCAGCAGAAAGTACTGATAAAGGATCAGTTTCATCTGTTTTTAGAGAAACATAATACCTCAGCAGCGACAGTCACAAAGTAATTTTTATGTAGTCACCTTGACATTGGTTAACTAGGTATGTTGCCTCTAAAATTCTGTCACTGTGTCTGTGCAGAATTCAAGGCCCATGAACTAAATGCAGTCTGCAAATGCAAGACGTTTTGAATTAATAATAGGGATATTGTACATAAACAGGTACCATTTCCAGAGGCAGTCTTTGAGAAATAAAAGGTTGAGTGACTCACATAATGGAACAATGTGTAAGTGTGGATTTCAAAGGCTCTAAATTAGGTCTTCATCTTTTTATTTTTTTTTTTACTCAGATAATTTTTATTTTAGATATGAAATAAATAACAAATGAATACTTAATACAGTGTACTATCTTATTACTTAATAAATTAACTATATACAAATTTACATTCAGCCTGACATATGAAAAATGAATGCTAAGTTATACAGAAGTAGATAAATTAAACTTAAGAAATAATTATTTCAAGAGGAGGTTAGATCCACTTGTAAAGTGTCAATCAGTATTAAAACTTTTTTCCAAGGATTATTAGATAATGGCATATGAAACAATCTTAATTCATTGGTTTTAACTTCCATTAAGGCTGTCTTCTTTAATAAAAACAGAAAATCTTCTCTGCTAGGTACTATGGTAGAATTCCATCTCTTTGTTATGCATTTCCTAGCAATAGCTAGTATTGTCCAAAGAAAATAGAAGTTAGTTCTATTTAAAACAAAACCTTCAGTCATATTCAGTAATATTAAAGCTTTGGTCATAACAAAATTATGTGTATAAATCACCTGCATAAAATTATTAACATTTTCCCAAAAGGGTGTGATTTTTATACAATCATAGAAAATGTGGGACCAATCAGCTTTGTCCATCTGTTGACATCTCCAACAAACCCCATTACTAGAAGAATTGATTTTGGAAACTTTATCAGGAGTCAAGAAGGATCTATGGAGGAATTTCCAGGTAAATGTTCTCCAATAATGAGAACAAGAGGTCAAGTTTACAGAGAGTAGTACATCTGATTTATTTTCTGAGGTTAATTGAATCGAATATCCTTTAGTCATAAACTGCCAATATGATGGTATGAGTAATGTTTTGTAGTTTTTTTATTAGGTTATATAAGTATGAAGTTCCATTTTTCATATTCTCATTATTATATATAATTCCAAACAGTCTGAGTATGAATTTAGGTGGGGTTGAGAAAGAATAATTATTTATTATCCTACATAGATCATTGGAGTATGTCAGTGTAGTCTTAAGTATTAACCATTCATGAGAATTTAATTCATAAGTTGACATCATATATTGTATATCTAATACTTGCTGATTTTTTATACAATGCAACCAACAAATTAATTTTTTCTATTCCCAAGAGATGTATATGTCCCTATGAATTCTATCTGGAAAGTTTTTAGTAATACTGAAGGGAATTAGTGTTGTGAACCAGAGCTTTAAATCCATATTCATATTTATAAATTTCCTAAAATGATCAAATAAATGATTTATTAGATTTGACCTAGTTTAGTTATATTATATTGCAGATTTAAAGTCAATGAGTACCCTGATATATTATCCTTATCCATAGTAATAGTATTTTTAAGTAATTTGTTTTAATTTATTATTATAGTTGTATGTAGCAATTTCCAGTTGGAGATATAACAAGGATTAATCCATTCAATCACTGTTTTAAGTAGAGTAGTTCTTATATATGATTCAATGTCCGGAAAATGTATTCCTCCCTGATCCAATTGTCTAATATGATGGGTATATGCAATTGTATTTCTTTTAGGATACCATAAGAACCTTAGGAGTATTGCTGTTATTTTTCTTAAGATATGTTTTTTCAGGAATTAACAAAGTAGCTTGTACTACATACAAAATTTTGAGAAGAAGAACCATTTTAATCATCTGCAGTCTATCTTTGAAAACTATGAATAGGTTATTATATTTGAACACTAGAGAATCTATTGTATCCATGACCTTTTTATAGTTAATATTCATTATATCTTGTATATTCTCACATAGAATTATTCCCAAGTATTTTAAAGTTGCTACTTGTTCACCTATGATATGATTCTTGTCTATTTGTATATCATTCTTCTTATTTAATAATAAATATTTAGATTTTTGGTTGTTAAAACTAAGACCTGAGATCTTATGAAATTTCTGTATCAAAATAGCTAGTTCATGTAAGACTTCTTTAGAATTCAATAGTGTAAAATTATATCGTCAGCGAAGAGCATGATCTTAGAATTATATTGTCCAAGTATATTTATTCCTTTTATCTTCAGATTATTTCTTATTAACATAGCCAATAGCTCTATAGCCAATGCAAATAAGATGGGTGACATAGGGCAACCTTGTTTAGTACCTCTTGTAATTTGTATAACCTCTGAGGTGAAGGGTCCTATTTTTATATAAGCTAAGTTGTTTTCATAAACCTTTTTAATGAATGTAATAAAGGAGGGAGGAAAGGCATATGCTTCAAGAATTTTAATTAAATATTTCCAATTTAGGGAATCAAATGCTTTTTCAATATCCGGTCCGATTATCAAGGCTTCTACATTTTCTTTATTTAAATAATCAATTAATGTCAATATTCTTTTAATATTATCATGTGTGTGTCTATTTTGAATAAACCCAGTTTGATCATTGTTAATTATTTCATTCATTTTGTTTTTCATTCTATTTACCAGGATAGACATAAATATTTTATAGTCATTGTTTAACAATGAAATTGGCCTATATGAACTGCAATGACTAGCTTCTTTATTTTCTTTTAAAATGGGTACGATTAAAGAGTATCTCCATGAAGGGGGGATTATTGCATGGGTTTGAATTTCAATTAGTGTTTTATGTAGCAATGAGGTTATATTTTGGGGAAATAACTTATACATTTCTGAGATTAAACTGTCCATTCCAGGAGATTTACCAGATTTACTTTCTTTAATTTTATAAGCAACTTCTTTGTGTGTAATGTGTTTTTGTAAATTCCTTTGTAAATATTCAGGCATTGGTTTAATATTGGAAATCATATTTTCTAAGTTGAAATGGTCTGTTGTAGTATTCTTACTTTTATAATGATTTCTATAACGACACTTAAAAGCATCAAGTATATCTCTTTTTTTCTGACACTTTCTTACCATTTTCTTCATGTAAGGTATTAATAATAGACTTAGCTTTAGATTGCATTTTAACTTTAACAGATAAATTATGTAAATGTTTTGGGGAAGTAGCATGAGAATTTATCTTTAACCTTTCCATGGCTAAATTAGTTTTATGATTTAATATTTCGTTATATCTTTTATTTCAATTTTCTATTTTCTTCTTGTTTCCAATCAAATTATGGGACTTTTGGGATTTATATAATGTGAGTTTTCTTTGTAGTTCTTGTAGTTCTGATTCCCATTCCTTGATTCTATTTTTATACAAACCAATAATTTTCCCACAAATGTAAGCTTTAAGTGAATCCCAAACCATTACTATGTTCACTTCTGAATTGTAGTTTATATCTATAAAGACATTAAGTTCATTCACTAACCACTGCTTAAATTATTTTATTTTTGTAATGTATGCAGGAATTCTAAATATAAATGCTAGTGGTTTAAAATCTATTTGCATTTTTAGAACTAATGAATTGTGATCTGATAGGGGACATGGGATTATTGAGAAAGAAGTAATTTTTGTTTGAAGATCTTGAGAAATGTATATTTTATCTATTCTGATTTGAGTACCAAATCTATAGTCTTGGTGAGAGAATAATAATGAGTTGTTAGCTATAACATTAAAGGTATCTATCAAGTTTAAAGATTCGGGCCATCTTTTTAATAGTTTTGCAGTAGCTGTTAAATGTGGAGATTTTTTATTTGTAGTTTCAGAAGTATCGGTAGGACAATTAAAATCTCGTCCTACCACTGGATTACCTTTAGATATATTTATAATTTGATCTAGATGTTTCTTAACTGTTTCCATCCCAATACCAGGAAACCAGTATAGGTTTACTAATGTCCACAATCTATTATTATACTTCAAGATGACTATAGCTATAAGACCGTCATTATCTACATATTTATGTATTACCTGAGGGATTAAGGAATTCTTTCTCCATAAAATTGCAACTCCCCTCCTCTTAGATTTAAATTTGGAGCATGCTAAGGTCATATAATCACTTGGGTCCCATATGAAATTATCATTGTTTTTGAAATGGGTTTCCTGTAGAAGAATTAGTTGGGCTCTGTTTAACTTTAGGTATCTTAATAGGTTAGATCTCTTGCTTGGATTATTTAGGCCATTAATGTTTAAAGATAATAAAGAAAGGTCCTTATCAAATTATTCTGAAGAAGCGATTGAAGTGCCATTATCTTTACCTGGACCATCCCCTCCTCTAATAATAAAATTATTAATTTGTAAACATTCATCAATCTCAGTAAAGCATGTTATCACTAAAGTAATCATCATATTTAATTCAGGCTTGGAAAAACTAATTAATGTCCTAAAAACTAAATTAAATAATGAAATTAAACTATTTTGAACATTAATCCCTACCCATCATGGAATGAAATATATTCCTAGTCCAACAGATAGCTACATCTGAAGAACTATCACTCTAGCTTCCATTGTCCATTCACTAGAGCTCCATATATACAATATTAAATATTAAAGGACTCTATTAACTACTATTATTGTGTTTAAAATGTTGCCTTACAGCAAGAGGTTCTCCTGTTCGATTCACGGCTGGAGTGCCTTCTGTGTGGAGTCTGCATGTCCTCCCCGCGGTCAAGTGGCCTCCAAAAGACATGCGTGAATGGGCGTGCCTTCACTGAAGGTTGGGCGTCGGGCTGGCAACTCGACACCATAAAAAATCTACTGCCAATCATTAGCGGACCGGAGTTCTGCTGTGGCGACCCCTAACCGGGAAAAGCCGAAAAGACAAACAATTGTGTTTAAAACGTTCATTAGCAGAAAGAATTATTATATATATTAACAGCTATATGCTGTCCACTTGTATAAACATATGAATTTTATTATACAGATCATTAAACTAATTCAATTTGTTTGTATCAATGAATGTTTCCATATTGGAAATAATCATTTGTTTGAAGCACACAAGTTATTTAAATCATAAACTCAAAGACTTACAGCAAGTAACCTAAATTTTGATGATTATTACTTCCTGTAGCAGACAAGCATACATTTTCAGATACTGTGCATTAAACTAAAAGAGACTATATAAATGATATCACAACATAATATAACCATTAGTTTTATCATGCTTTAGCAGTCATATACATTATGTAATGAAAGGCTTTCCAGGAAGTGAATGTAGTTATATTTACAAAGTAATTTACATCACAACAGTACTGTGTATATGAGACCGGTTGTTTACAGTATTCTGAATGCTTAGTTCACTTAATGTTATATTTGTTAAGTATGGTACAAGTACTGAACTTTTTTTAAGCTTTTTATTCTTATTTATAAGATAAAACTAAATAAAGATTTCTCTTCTGTTTCCATGAAAGTTATGTTCATGCTTAAAAACAAGGAGTGGGTCCATATCCAATGAAATCCTTTCCTGCTCATTGCTATGACAATAATAAACATCTCAACAGCTTAAGAAAAGCTTATAACAGTACATATAGCTCGTGCAAGCTGCAGTCTTAAAATCATAATTTTTAAACTCACAAGCTCTTTTTTTTCCCAACTCAAACATTTCATTGCGAGTAAACAATCAGTTTAAACAATTTTCCCTCTTTGGACTTCTATTTCCCTCATGGCAAGTTCAATAGATTTTTTTACCAAAGGGCCATTAAGTAAGACACCGCATACACCGCAGGACAGGCCACCATCCCTCCCCAAACCAGAACATACACACACAGACCTGTAACCCATGCAAACAAGCAAAGACATAGTCTCCAACCCAGCAGTGAAGCAACACCATTTTCTTTTACCTATCACACTTATGTCTCATCACAAGAGTGTGGAAGCTCTGTCACTTAATTACATCGCTCCCACCCCAAGCTGCCAGGATTCCCCATCAAAGCATAGTTCCACATAAAGTACATGTTAGCTGTATTCTGCAATCACCTATAGATCGTTTCCTGCAGTAAAATCTACCATTCCTTTAAAAAAAAAAAAAAAAACATTTCAGCTTCATCAGCATCTCAAATAATGGCCATCTGTTCAGCCATGGTCGAACAGCTCTTGACAATAACCAAGACTAGCATCAGTACTTTAAAACAAACAAGCTTCACTATGAAAAGACTTGGATTCAAAACGAGCTCAATTTCCAACATCTTTATTTACGCCAGCTATGAATAAATCAACCCCACGTCACTAATGTTAACTAACACGTCCCAGTTGCATTGCTAAATTTAATACGGAAGTAATTCACAGCTATCATAGACTTGACAGAAATACAATCTAACAATTTCATTGGAATGCCAGTATACAGTTTCATCAGATTTAAAGGGATAAATCAATTAGTGACTAAGGTTGATTTCAGCCATAGTAAATATCAATAAGAATTTAATAAAAGAAATAGTTAACAAATAAATAAAGAAGGGACCAGCAAACAGAGCACTATAGGTTACAAAGCATAATTATTAACTTTGATTATACTGAATTGTATTAAGTTACTATGTCAAACAGTCTGTCCTTAACATATATTTAAAAGTAGGAAAGAGAAGAGAAAAAAAAAACAAGAGGAATATAGAAAGACATGAGACAAAGGGGAAAGAGAAGGAAATGTCAGAAAGAGATGATTTATAACTAAGATATATCTAGATTTGTAAGTCATATGTGAAAAGATATAGGAAACATACCTTCCCCTGTATATATGTGGTATATGTATGCATGAGTTTAGAGGTTTTGAAACATATTAAATCCATTTAAAGTTTTAATGGTTAGGTTGCAGTTGATACTTTGAGAGATTTTACTGATGTAGGAACTTTAGATTCTGTTTTCTGCTTCTTCTTTTTGACATCAGTCCAGCCATTTTTATCAGTGATTCTCTTCAAGGATGGGGTTGCCCATTCCATATCTTCTGAAATGGTTATGATGTTGTTTTTGATGAGTTGTAGGGCTTCTTCCAGAGTGTTGATTGTTCTCATCTCACTTAGGTGCAGTATCTTTATTTTTGCAGGGAAGGCTATTTGAGCTTTGATATTATTCTGTTTTAAAGTTTTTATTAGTGGCCATACCTTTTTTTCTGTTCCAGCACTTTAGTGGAGTAGTCATTATCAAATCTTATTAGATTCTGATTGTATTTAATAGGATTTTTCCTCAATGCTGTTTTTAACACCAGTTCTTTGTCCATGAAAGATAAAAATGTTATTATAGTTGATCTTGGTGGCACAGAGGATGATGATGGGGTTGATGCTGAAGTTTTATTTCCTAATGCATGATGTGCCCTTTCTATGCCAAAGGAAAAACCTTCTTTAAGATCTAGAACCTCTGGAATCCATGAGTTTAAGAAGGATATAATGTCCCCTCCTTCTGTTTTCTCCGGTAAACCGAAAATCCTGATGTTAGACCTTCTTTCCCTATTCTCAAGGTCATCTACTTTATTGGATAACCAGGTATTTTGCTTCAGGAGAAACTCTGTTTGTGTTTCCTCTTCTTTAAGCCTTCCATCAATGTCAGACAAAGAAGTTTCAATGGTTGCTATCTTTGACTGATGTTGCTGAAGTATTTCTTTGAAGACCTCTGTTTGTTTCTGAGAGTTCTCTTTTAAATTCTGTAGATTAACCTTAAAATCATCTATTTTTGTTGATAATTCCTGAAATGTGGTAGTCACTAGTTGTAGTTCCTTTTTTAGTGCCAGATCAGAATGAGAATTCTTCAGGTTACTCATCTCTCCAGTTGCTGTATATAGACACCTGAATAATTTGACAGGAAATTTTTTATAAAAATCCACCAAAACTTGTATTTAGTTATTTTAGGCTATTAACTAAATACTTGTAGTAGTGTAGTTAGAAGTAAATATTATAATTTCCTGAATTTAATACTAGTTTATGGAGCTCCAAAAAATTGCTGCCTTCAGTTAGCCATTCAGGCTCCGCCCCTTCATTTTTTTAGTTAGCATGTTAAGCATAATTTCATACAGCCCTGTAGGGTAGCTTTTTGTTAATATATTGCTCTTTTCTTAGCGTTATGCAATATGTAGTTGTCATTTACTATTTTGCAGGGAAAAGTGCATTCTTTAAGCAAAGGCTGATTGACCAAATCATCAGCAGTTTTATATATATTGAAAGTGAAGCAATTTGCTTTTTTTTTTAGTTAAAGTAATCCATTAACTGTATTTTTCTGGTACTGTTCATATCCCAATAAGCAGTGCTGTTTTGGAATATTAAATAAGAACACATTCTACATTTGGAGTTCCATTCTGATGTGAGACTAGCTAACCCATCACCCCGGTCCTTCCCAATACAGCTGTCCAACTAGTTTTGTCATTTCCACATCAGTCCTGCTTCTTTAAGCAGAAAGCAGTCTTGCTTTTATTCCTTCTCTGAACAGTGTATTTTCAGTGCTACAACTCCACCATGGTCAAGTGGATTGATCTGAAAACTTTAAAGAAATAAAGCCATTATCACTTTTTGATAATCTTTCTTTTGAACATCTATAAAAACCTGAAGCAGCAGCAGTATTCCTGCCTCCAAACTTATTATAGGATCATAGGAGATTACTAGGCTAATGACCCTAGGGCCCTTACAAACCTAGCCAAGTTGTACCCTGATTTCCACAATCAGTACCTATCACCCCCCATCCAAGAGGGACATAGGTGGAAACCCTGGGGTGAATTTACCGCTACCCATTCAATCTTCGATATTGTGTTTGAAGAGTGCCAATGGGGTGCTCTTCTTGACATGAAGTGGGAGTCTGTTCCAAAGGTGTGGTAACCTCTGGGAGACAAACCTGTCCCTCCAGCAGGTTCTACTAATGTCACACACCAGATTAAGACCATTAGCATGAGTAATCCATTCACCATTTGACTTACATATATGCATAATCTCCAATAAGGCATAGTCAAAGATTGTCTTATATGTAAGACAGAGATCGCCTCTGAGTAGTCTGTATGAAACAGAATACAGTGAGTGTGCTTTCAGACAATCGTCATATGACAGATGCTAAAGACCTTGAATTTTCTTTGTGAGGAGCCTTTCTGGTCTCTCCAATTGCTGCAGGTGCTTGGAAAGGTACATACCAAAAGGGATATTGTACTCAATTATTGGCCTCATGAAGGAAGAGTATAGGCAGCTTATAACTTATTTTTTCTAGTGGCAATGGCCTTACTTATGAGATGAGCAATATAGAATGGCTTTCTTACCACTGTGGGGACATGGTGATCAAAGGTAAGGTTACTGTCAACCTGTGTGAACAGTTCTTTCACCATTGAGTGCATACTTAAGGTGCTGTTGCTGATGTGGTAGTTAGCAGGAACATCACTCTAGCTGAAAGGGATGATAACACATTGTTTTGCATTGAGTTTATGGCCATGACTTTGGCACCAATCATTTGTTTGTGTATGATCCTCATGTAGGATGTTGACATTGTTTGGAGTTCTATGCTCCCAGTTTGCAGTCATCAGCAAAGTTTGGCCGCCACAGACCTTTAGTTTTTAGCTTGCACTTCTGCAAAATAGATTCCAAACAGTAAAGGTACCAGGACAGATCCCTGAGGAGCACCACTAGTTACAGGTCTGCTGTTTGAGGTGGATTCCCCTGTTTTGACTATATGAGTTCTGTCAGTGAGCCAGTCACTGACCAATCTGATGATATACGGATTGATACCTTGCTGGGTGCAAGACCAAAAATTTGATAATGTGGCCATAACTAAAAGTCAAATGGCCATGGCTTTTTGTTTTATTATACCAGAAGTAGAAACATTATCATTGATGAAAGGCTTGTGACAATCATTCAAATGCAATTCTCAGAGTAATTCTCTACTATGTTGTCTGTGTCTCCCCCTCTCTCAGTCCTTACAACTCTATCAATCACAAAAAAAGTAAATCTCTTAAAAATATTACATAGTGTATAAACAAAGCATTAATGGTGTTTGCAGTCTTATTGTCATGCACGTGCGCATAAATTCAATCTTTAATCCTTCCATTGGCCTTACCCACATAGAAGCCTGAGCATGAAACACAAGTGTTCACAAAAACACACCCTTACAGTCACAATTACATGACATCCCAGGCTCCGTTTTACATGAACTTCAGAATGAACTGTCTCTCCACCTAAGCACCATGTTCAATCATAGTCTCACATCAGGCTTTGTGCCCACTGAATGGCACACAGCAACAGTTATCCCATTCCACAAAGGGGAAGCCACCACTGATCCCGGGAACTATCACCCTATTAGCCAGATGAGTCTGGTCTGCAAGGTCATGGAACGCATCATCATGGAACTCATAAACAAAGACATTGGTAACCTCCAAACTCTGGACCCCACCCAGTTCGGGTTTGTGAAAGGCAGATCATGCCTTCTGAACCTGATCGACTTCTTTGAGTCAGTCACCAAAGCTGTAGACGAGGGTAAGGTGGTTCATGCAGTCTATCTTGACCTCGCCAAGGCTTTTGACACCATCCCCCATTCTGGAATTATAGCTAAACTCACTAAATTAGGTATAAATCCCTACATCACAAGATGGGTTGCCAACTGGCTCACTGACAGAACCCACACTATAAAAGTTGCAGACTCCAAATCTGACTTCAAACCAGTGACAAGCGGAGTACCATAGGGTTCAGTCCTGGGACCTCTCCTGTTTGGTATCTACTTCTCTGAAGTACAGGCTAACACAGAAGGCCTCTGGCTAATGAAGTTCACAGATGACTGCAAACTAGGAGCCATAGTCGAGTCCCCAAATGATGTGGACATCCTACAGAAGGGCCTCACTGAGACGGATGCCTGGTGTCAGAGGCATGGCCTCAAGCTCAATGCCAAAAAGTGCATTGTCATGCCCTTTGGTAAAAACTCTGTACCCATGAACTACCACATAAACGGCAGTCTACTTAATGCCGAATGTGTGATAAGAGACCTTGGGACCCAGGTGGACAGTAGTCTCTCCTTTGATAATCACATCGCCACAGTAGTTAGGAAATCCTTCTATGTGGCACACCTCATCACAAAATAGTTCTCATCCAGGAAAAAAGAGGTCATTGTTCCCCTCTACTTGGCACTCAGTAGACCCATTATAGAGTACAACGCCCCTTTTGGAATGTACCTCACAAGACATCTGCATCAGCTGGAAAGGCCACAGAAGTACCTCACAAAGAGGATTAATGGCCTCAAACAGATGCCCTATACTGACCTTCTCAAAAAACTCCAGCTTTACTCTGTAGCATACTGCCTACACCAAGGAGATCTCTGCCTAACATATAAGCTATGTTAAACCCAGAGCTGTTGGACATGCTACACCTAAAGAAATACCAATCCCTCCGAGCGACATACTGTAGGGACCTAAGCCTTGTCACCACAATAAACAGAACATGCTGGAGGGAGAAATTCCTGTCCCAGAGACTTCCAATACTCTGGAACAAGCTACCCATCTATGTCAAGCAAAGTTCCTCATTAGCGCTCTTCAAGAAAAATCTTGATGAGTCGATGGGAAATAGGAAATACACTCCGGGAATCACTTCTGTGGCTCTGCTCAACAAGAGCACAGGAAATTAACTTTCTTGGGTGGTGTAAGTCAGGGAACCTTGTTTGCTAGGCTTACTTAGGCCCTTGGGCTGATAGCCTAGTACCTACCTATGAACCTATGAACCTGGGAATCCTGTCACCTTGTTATACTCTTCAATACTGACATAAGAACCATCATTATCAAATTTGCAGTATTTACATTTGCTGCATTTAGACAGTCTAGCTGTGGATTGATAAGTTGCAGGTGCTCTCGCTTTTTTTTCAACAAATTATTTGAGTTTTTACCTCTACTAAAGGTCACAGTCAGTGCATCCGCTAGCCTCACCCTTAAATCCTGTGAAAACATCAGACTACAGGTTTTTCTTAGTACCCTAAGCATGAAAGAGGTGTCCGTGTTGAATAGTAGTACTATAGACCCTCGATTATCATTGTTGTTGGTGGTCACTAATTCATTTACCAGGTCCTTATTACTGCCACCCTAAATGGGACAATTTGTTTTCCTTCCTCTCATAATTTATTTCTTAACATCATTAACTAAGGAATACAGGTAGTTCCTGGCACAGAATATATCAACCACCTTCCCCCACTTCATTTTTAAATATGCTGTCATCACTAATCAACCTTGAAAGCTGCACCAGCTGTCCCTTAACAATAACTCTCTTTTGAGACTAAGGGGGACAGCTGTCAAAGTGCAAGTACAAATTAGAAAATGTTTATTTATGGAAAATCATGGATGCAATTTTTGATTTGACCTATCCTTACCTATGGACACAGCCAAAAAGTCAGTTTTAGTATAATCATAGCTAAAAGTAAACCTCTAAAAGGATGTAGTTCCATTTAGAAACTGCAAAGTTCACCAAACAATCAGTGTCCCTCTTCCACAAAATGAGAATATCGTCCAAAAATCTAATATATGCATATACAAAAATAAAATATTTGAGGTAAACACATGTTGTTTTTCCTATAATAGTAACACCAAGGTCACATAAAGGGGGAGCACAAGCTGTTCCCATAACCACCCAGAAATCTGGTGGTAATATTCACCTTCAGAAAAAAAAAAATTGTTATGCAATACTAAATCTAACAGCTAATACAGGACAGTGATCTCAGTGTTGCTAAATGACTGGTCTTCTTTTAAAGTACTCAAAAAACTCATAACCAATACTTATACTCAGTGCTTTTAACTCTGATGAAGTCTTAGTTTTTTTAAAGGACAAAAGTGCTTGCTTGCTTATTGATTTATTTCTCTCTCTTATCTCTCTGTCTAGCTATCCTTTGTTAACTGGGTTGGTCCAGCTGAGCCAAAAGCCTGTTTTCAGTGGAGACCCGAGGAGAAAAGCTCCAGAAAAATACAATGACATTAAACATGCTCCAGAAAATACAATAACATTAAACATGCATAAATTCAAAAAAACAAGAAAATTACATAGCTATATCATACTGACATAGTTATATCATTGCACATATTTACAATAACAGAAGTTGCAAGGAATGTATTTGCAGAGGTAAAATAAGTAAGTAAAAATGCTGAGTGAACAGTGTTTGAGATGCTATAGAAAGAACAAAAAAGAAAAAAAATCAGCCATTAAGTTCACGCTAGTAGGTAATATAAGTACAGAATATCATATCTAGAAAGGTAGTGAATGCAAACTAGTGTTGCTGCTAACAGAGAGTATGAATAGTAGAAGGTTGAGAGAGTTTAAGTAGGGAGAGGTATGGGGGGGGTGGGATTAAGTAGGGTCCTTGCATGGGCAGCAGCAAGTATTAAGAAGGTATTTTTTAAGATCAATTCTGAAATGTGTTGTACATTGATGTTCAAATATTTGGTGGGAGATTGCTCCAGGCTTGGGACACTGTTTACCAATGTTGTTGTTTGTTTTATCAATACTAAGGAGGTGTTGATCAGAGCTACGTAGAGTCTGGGAGGGGGTATGGAGGGATAGAAGAGAGGAGAAATATGGAAAGGCTAAGGGTTTGTTTAGTAAGGTGTGAGTGAAATGTAGTTGGGAAAGAAGAAGTTGGGGGCGCTCAAGCCATTGAAGTTGTTTTAAAGTGAGGCAATAGTGGGTTTGTATTGTTGATTGCTGGCAAAATGAGCTATGTTGTTATAAGTTTGTTCCAGTTTGGTTGTTAAGGTAGATTGTAGAAATGAGACAAGGTAGGAGGGAAGTCTATGCCAGAGAGGGTTTGTAGTTGGAAGCCAGGAATTTTTTGTTTCTATAGAGTAGTCCCATTTTTTTATTTGTCTTTTATTTATTTATTTATTTATTTTATTTTATTTTATTTTTTTATTGTTGGAATCTATTTTGCTGCAGCTTCAATTCTTGTCTTAGTTTGATTCACCTGGATGGGAAGCCTGTTCCAGAAAAGGGTTACTCTGAGATACATATCCATCCCTGCACAAGTCCTATTTGTGTTGCAGTGAGGTTTATGTCTCTGGGTCAGCTATTTCTGATGCTATTTGTTTTGCAGATATGGAAATGGTCCATCATAGTGGGATCTAAGGATGCCTTGTATGCTAGATGTAGATCACCCCTCAACATTCTGTATAAGACAGAGTATAGGAATAGGGCTTTGAGGCAATCCTCATTGAACATGCTGTTTAGATCCTGCATTCTTTTGTGAGGAATTTGTGTGGACATTCTGGTTGTTGCATGTGCCTGGTCAGGTACATATCAAAGAGGGCACTGGACTCAAAGATGGGTTTGATGAGGACTGAATACAACAGAACAATGAATTCCTTGGACCTGGATGGCATATCCTTTTGTATAAGTTGAGCAACATAGAATGGTTTATTGGCTACCTTAGGCAAATGTTGGTCAAAAGACAGGTTACTGTCTATTTACATCCCCAAATCCCTAAATACTGAGTCCACTCTTATGACTATGATGCCAAAAAGTAGTTTTCTGGGGTAGCCAACTTTCCAGAGTCTCATTATGCATTTCTTGGCAATGAGTTTTAAACTGGCACCAATAACTTGTCTAAGCTAGCCTTTCCTGGAAGATGTTAGGAGGATTCTGTGACTGTTTTCAGTTTGCAATCATCTGCAAATTTGGTCAGCCTGATTAATGTTCATAATGCTCATGTTAATGAGGTTAATGTTCATCTTGGCTTCTGAGCAGACCTCCCAACTGTTCTGAATTACTCGGTTTTTACCGAGTTTTGGGGTCCAAATGAAGGGGTGCCACGATTCCCGAGTGGCACCCCTTCATTTCCGATTTTTCTTTACATTTTTAAAATGTTCGCGCTGTCGGAGCTGACGTCATTACGTGCGCAATTACGTCAGCTCCGCCAGGCTACCAGCCAGTCAGAATTGAGCTCAGGGAGCTCACATCATCATTTCCGGCTGGCTGAAATGGCGGGAATTCGAGCCAGGATTAATGGCGGTGGCCGGGCAGCAAGTCAGCAACACTAGGAGGAAAGCTGAGCAGTTCGTCTGAAACGGCGGGAATTATGGCGGCGGCTGGGCAGCAACACTAGGAGGAAGGATTAATGGCGAGAATGAACAGAAGAAGGGCTTGTAGTTCGTCCGTCAAGCTGAACAAACTACTCAGGCAGGTAAGGACAGAAGAGTGTGTGTGTGTGTGTGTGAGGGAGCATAAAAATATTACGTTATGTAGCAGTTCAAAGGTATGCTTAAGACACATGCAAATGCAATACAATTAGAGCATAGTTCATGATATAGTTGGCACACAACTTAGACACAATAAACTGGGCATAGTTCAGGATATGTTTTGATGTTTTGTACAGGTCTGTAATAGCTATCAAAGAGTGTACCCCCCAAAAAAAATGGTTGGCGAGAGAGTAGAATGTACATTGTCTCCTTGTTTTATTTGTTCATTGTGACAGAAAATAATAGTGTGCAGTCCTAGTTATTGAGGATAGTAGAAGTTTTTAAAAGTTGAGTTAAAAAATCAACATGCAGTTACAAGACAGCCAGTGTACTTTGTTCAGCAAACAACAGTGGTGTACATTGAGAGGAGAAATTATAAGTAAATGTTGTTTGGAGCATGTATTAAATTAAATTACCATGCACACACTTATTCATTTGCAGATTAGTTATCCATTTATAAATCTTCAGTTATATTCACTGCCTTCCATTTGCAACATTTTGGTTCTGTAATGCTAAAATTATATGAGCTACTACAAATAAAACAAGCTCTTAGAACAATTAGTTGTCCATTTATAACTCTTCAGATTTATCCACTGCATAACTCTCAACAGTCCAACATTTTGCAGAATGTCTAGACGTTTTCATCATATTTTCATCTTGTTCCTTTTAAAAGGTGTAGTTTTCTGGCAACATTAATTGAAGATTGACGTCCCTAGATAATGGTAAGCGTTTGGATGTTATATCCTTAAGGAAATGTGCAACAATGCAAAACCTGTTATTCCAACAACTTTCTATTTTTTAAAGCAATATGTAAAATCTAGCCATGAATTTGGTCCTTTGTCTACACCCTTACCCCCACACACATTATGTTGGGCTCTGTACAGAATTCTTTTGCTATAAGGATAAGAGGTATTATCCACTGTCTGCCAACTTTGTACAAACTACTACAGAGAAGATACAAATGTTTACTTTGCTGTCAGAAAAAAGCGACACTACTGCCCGACCCTATCTAGAACAAACTTGCTTACAGTTTTAGCTTAAGTTTTAGTTTATTAATTTCTTAACCAGGTAAATGAGCTTGAAATTTTGGACTCTTTACAGTCACTACCTAGGTAAGCACGCTGTATCTGGATACTTTAGAGTAGCATAACCAGGCAGCCTGCAAGTTTTTTTTTCCCCTATACATTTAAATATGTTGAGAACATACTTGCTTCAGTTAGATACCCACTAAAGATTAGGATTAAAGTCTAGACCCTGGAGCTCTGAGGAAAAAAGGAAAGACCTTAGCTAACACTTTCAGATTTGCTCTCATTCTTCAATCTCTTGTATTTAAACTTTTACATGTTAACTACTGCTCCCACTAAAATAGACACTTAAAAATGTTACCTTTTATTCATATGATTCCCCCATTATTGGCTTTGTTGTTTTGTCCATGTTTTTTGTGTTGAGGTTAAGAGCTATGTTGAGAAGTGATAAATGAATTCACTAAATGATTTCAGTCTTCCTATTTTTCAGGCAGCTGCTGATTTGGGATAGTGGTATGTTGTTCTGAATGTAGTGCATAGAGTCCTGGGTTCAAAACCTGCCAGTGAAATGCATGATGGTAGCGCAGCATTTTATTCTAGCAACTTTACAAAATTATACAAGCAATGTTTAAAATGTGTCCCTGGTTTTTGACCTTTTGTCCCCCCCCCAAAAAATGAAATTGAAAATAAGTGCGAGAACCTGTGCAAGATGCCTATGGCTTACACTACTGTCATTCTATTTATAGTGTGGTTGTGGAAGCAGACTTTTATGATGGAAAAGTTCTGAATTGGGCAGTTTTGTCATTATTGGTTCATGTGTTTTGTTTCATTGCCTACAGTACAGATTACTGGTAAAATGTTCAAACAATAAATTTAAAATGCGCTCTAACATGTGTGTTGTATTATACAAGGAATATAATTTAATAAAGTCAGGAAGGTGTATAAAGAAAAGAACACATGTATGTTTCTTGTTTTGTGTGCAAGGGGCCAATGATTTGAAAACAGCGCAAAGGTAATTTTTATCCACCACTGGCCAGATGCATTTTCTTTGGATGTGGTGTGTGTGGGTTTCAATGCTGTTTCAATGAATGTGATTTTCAAGGGCAAAGTTTAATGTCAAGCCTATTTTCATTGTGAGACAGTATTGCTTTGTTTACCAGATGATGTCTTTTAGTGTTTCTGCATTGTTGTGCTGTAAAATATAAAAATAAAATTCATATCATTGTAGAAGTAAAGCAGTATGCATACATTAGTAGTGTTTATGGTAAATGGGGCAAAATAGCCAGGTAACAGGACACTGGAATGGCTGCAGGGGGACTCTGGTGCCATGTTTTGGTTGTCTGTTCTTCAATTTGCGTTCAAAAGTTGGTATCCCACAATGCCATTGGAGTGGGTGGGGTTACATAATTATGTATGCAAATTAGATGTTAATCAGCGTACAGATTTGTACTTATTTTTTATGGGCCTTGTCCAGATTTCTGATGTTTCCAGGTTGAGAGGTATGCTTCTGAGGAGTAAATACAAAAAAGGAACGGATCCAGACAAGTCCTGACATACTGAAGCAACATTGTCAAACTCTCAATCTTAGGACTGCATACATATCTGCTGATCTCACAAGACCCAAACGTAATAAAAGTTTTAAAATATGAGAAGAATAAGTCTAAGATGACTTCCCTGCTTAGTTTAGCAGAAGAATATTGGTGTCAAGCGGGAATGGAAATGAAACCAGAAGTCGATTAAAATTAGGTAGCAACTGAATGTGCCAAAAATAAAAGAAAGAATATAAGTTGATCAGATGATAAGGCAATAAATGCGAAAAATACATAAATACAGTTCCAAGTACAGAAAACTCTTGGAACAACTTCATGTCAGTCAGAATCAAACTCTGGAATGGTTAAGGAGTTGTGAATTTAAACCAAAAGATGAAAGGTTAATGTTGGTGGCCCAGGATAGTGGACTGCATACACACTGATTTACAAAGTCCATTGAACATGTGGGAGAAAGAGACAATTGCAGGTTTTGTAAAACAGAAATGAAAACAGTTGTACATTTTGTTGCAAGGTGTGATACACTAATGGCAGAAGGACTGTATACTGAAAGGCATGATAATATGACAAGACTGCACTGGGGATCATGCAAACATTATAATACTGGAGTAGCTGAAAAACATTGGAAACATGAGCCATAAAGCATTATAGAAAATAATAAAGTTTATATCACATGGGATCACCCATTATCAACAGTTCAACAAAAAGATGCGAGAAAACCAGATATAGTAGTCCATAAAAAGAAGACAAAAGTAACATTGATAATTGAAATTGCTACAGCCAGTGATCACAGTATCTTACGATACAGAGAGATACAAGGTCATAAAATACCAGGATTTACAGGCAGAATCTAGGGCAATGTGGAATATGCATACCCAGACAGTTCCAATAGTAGTAGGAGCAACAGATCTTATAAAAAAGAATTTACAATTCTACTTAGATATGTTACCGATACATGTAACCCCGGGGATCATGTCAGTCGCCCTGCTAGACAGGGATTCAGGGAAGTAAATAGTGTGGAAAGTAATAGCCAGGGAATTGTTATGGCTAGGCTTGTATAGGCCCTAGGGCCGATAGCCTAGTACCAACCTATGAACCTATGAACCTATGAATTTCAAGAAGAATCAGTTCTGGGCACATTGCAGGTGCTGTGAAGAGCACGTTTGGCTACCATCAAAGATTAAAACAATACTAATTTCATAAACTTTAATAAGACTCTGCCTGAGCAGTATGATGGATCCAGGTCCCTGATAAGCAGCTGACTGGATCTCTGTCTTTTCTTAACTTGCTGAGTGTGGAGTCTGTGTGTAGCACTATGGAATCTCCTATGATCAGAATACTGCGTTGTGTACTGGTATGCCTTATGGGCTTAGAGTTTGAGGCACCATGGGTTGGGGCAGTTTGTATTTTTTTGAGTGTAGTTTTCATGGAGTGTACTTGAGTTTGCGGAGGACTTCTTTTCTAAGTGCAGTATCTGGGAAGTATTTGTGGTTTGGGGAGATTACATTTATGAGCCTCAACATATGTAGGCCTGTGTGACTGCTTCACTGTGTGAGTTGAAAGAAGTGTGTGTGCTAACCTGTTTGATAGTGTAAGTGCTTATAGTCAACAGCCTTGCCTCCAATGACATTGTGTAACTACATCTCTTGTATACCTCATATGTATGTTTGAGGACAACTGAAGTAGGAGTTTGCTGTGACAAATTGTGTCGAAAACTTTAGACAAGTTCAGAAATAAGGAAGAGACTAGTTTGCCATTATCTCTAACTTTGTTTACAGTATCTATATATGTTAGAAGGGCAGTGCTAGTACTATGAGAAGGAAGGAAGCCATGCTGTGTAGGAGATAGGAGTTCTTCCTGCAGGAGATAGTCTAGCAATTGGTTCTGAATACATTTTTTAAGGATTTTAGCGAGGGGAGATAAGATTGCTATAGGTCTAAAGTTATTAATGTCTGTTGAATTTCCTCTTTTGTGCAGATAGATAATGTGTGGCTTTTTTCCAGAGAGAGGGAACCTGGGATTCCAGGATAAACCTATTTATGTGGATTGCCACAAGATAGACAATGCTACTGGCTGCTATTTTTAGGTACATTCTAAAAATCCATCCATGAATAGAGATGGGGAAGTAGGAAATAGGAAGCTCATCAGCTGAAGAAGAGCATGGTTTAAGTTTGTTTAACAGCAGTTTCATATAGGACGTGGGCACAGCTTTGTAGGTAAAACTGGATGTGGTAATATGTGGCCGTTGGGAAGGGATTCGATGTAGAGGAATCGTTAGTTAGAGCTGCTATAATATCTATAAAAGGGGGATTTGAATTGAATATTTGGCCAGGATTTAATATTTCTTTAATGGATGTCCAAATTTTTTTAATGTTGTGTTTTAGTATTATTCTGACAGTTATTATAGTTTTTTGTCTTCCTTTATTTGCTTTTTAGCATGGTTGCGAAGCATTCTGAAGTTTTCAGGATATTGAGGTGTTTTATATTGTTGCCATTATTTTCCTGGTTTTTCTCTATCCTAGATTAGCATTCAACCCTTTTTGGATAGCCAAATTGCATTATTTGTTTTCAGTCTCTTCCTTGTAGGAGGTGCAAGGCTATTTCAGATATTTAGGAAAGTTGTATTGAATTCAATTACAGCACTGTCTCAGCTGAGGATTTTTAGGAAGTTCCAGTTAAGAGATGATAGTGTAGTAATGAACATTTCTGGGTTAAACTTTGAAAGGTTACATGTTATTTTATAAATTTGCTGCTTAGCTGGATGTGTGAAACGTCTAGTTTTTTTTTTAATTTCTCCAAGTCTTTTGGGTTTCTAATACCATGATAGGAATTGACCCCATTCCTAAGTCAAAATACAATTAAAAGTTCATAAAAGTAGAATTGTTTAAATCTTTGATGTCAGCCAGAAGTGCTCTTCACAGCACCCGCAATGTGTGTGCCCAGTAATGACTCCTTCTGCAGTTCGTATGGGGTTACATATATTGGTAACACATTTAAATATGATTATAGATTCTTTTTTTATAAGACCCGTTGCTCCTACTACTATTGGAACAGTCTGGGTATCTTTCTTCCACATTGCTCTCATTTCTGCTTGCAAATTCTGATAATTTATGACTTTGTGTCTCTTTCTCTGTACGCAAGACACTGTAGTCACTGAGTGTGGTGATTTCAGTGATCAAACAGAAAAATGGCAAGTGTTCGATCAGCATTTGAAAATATTCATTGAAAACTGAGGTTGTACTATGATAGATTAGTTAAGACACTGTATATATACCCTGTGGCTAGTCAACAATTGTACCATAACTGTACTACATATAAATGTATATTGTATCAGTATAAATGTCACTAAATAATGTTTTGCAAAGGCTTGTAGTGAAGTTGCTTATCCTCTGTGTGGTCTATAAAATGGTAAAAGTCATGTGGCTCACTTGCAACCTCAAAAATAACAGTTTGATAGTGTCTGTCTGTCTCTAAAACTTGTATGCCAATATTGTGCTTTATTTTTATTGTGTTATAGTCATTTTTATTTCACATTTGTGGAAAAAAATTATTATTTTTGATTAGAGAAAAATAAAAGAAATATCTACTAGTAGGCCATAAAGGTTGAAGAGTGTAGTGGTATTTGGTACTTTCAACAGTGATTTCAAAGACCAACAAGAAGTTTAAAATGACACAGCAAAATCTTCAGTATGAATGATCTCCAGTTAATGAATTAATTTCAAGAAATCCAAAATACTTAAATGCAAAAACACATATGGAAGAGACTGTTTACTAAAGCTTTTGGTAAAGAATACTTCTGGACCAAATGCATTTGCTGGCAGTAAATTTTTCCCGAATATACCACCTCCTTCACAGGGCAGTATAATCAATGGAAGTAAATTATCTAATTTCATTTGGATGAAAATGTAAATAATGAAACATGACATACTGCAATAAAACTAAAGCATTCTATCATTTGTTAAAATTTACTGATATTTATGGATACCATTTAACTCTCTCTCTATATATACATATTTACATTTGTGCGTATATATACACAGATGCCCACACACATATATATGTATATATGGATCTACTTCACATGACTGAAATTTCATTTGACTAAGACCAAAATACCTAATTTTCAAAATACTGAAAACTCACTTGACTGAAACTCATAATACTGAAACCTTACAATGCTAAAGTTCAACATACTAACTTGTAAACCATAGACATGCACACTTACAACACCAGTGACTAACTCTTACAAGAACTTAAAAACTACTTATGTGCCATCTTAATAGAAACTGGACGATATAAAACCAAACTAGGTGGACTGCTATTCCCCCCACATCCCCAGTGTGGGTGCTGTGTCCCCCACACACCCCCTGACTATATATACTAACTCCAGGATTGCACTACAGTGGGGAAAAGGGCATATACCTTTTACTTACCTTACAGTAGTGTACACACTGCCATTACCACTGGGAATGCACAAAACATCTGCCATATTACTTGAGATACTTCCCATAAAAATGTAAACAGACATAGTCACATTTAGAAACACTACAACACTACTTTCTACATGATACTTGGTATTCTGACAATCAGCACTATAAGTTGGAGTAATTATTTTTATCACAAGCAAGTCACAGGAGTAGGAAAACCCACATCATGTCTATGGCTTACAATTCAGTATAATGAGATTCAGTCAAATGAGTTTCAGTATTTTGAAAATTCGGTATTATGGTTTTGATCTAATGAAATTCGGTCAAATGAAATTTCAGTCATATGAACAGACACGTATATGTTATTTATATATATATATATATATATATATATATATATATATATATATATGTAGGTCTACTTGAAAACACTGACATGCCAAAACACCGATGACGAGAACACCGAGACAGGAAGATCGACAACTGAGATGACCGACAGTTTAAAAGCACAAAACTTCACATGCCCGACAAACAACAATCCCGACAATCAACAAAACAAAACAAATACCTTTTCCGAAAAACACACACACAACACAAGCACACCAAAAAACCTTACAAACCTACACTAAACCTTACATACACAACTATCTATGCAGTAACCTTAACCCAAACCCTAACCCTAAGGTCCGTCACTATCGCACACTCATCTAGCCTGCACCCTAACCCTAAAATCTGTCACTATCGCACACTTACCTTAACATGTCAGTGTTCTCAGTGTTGGGCTTTTAAACTGTCGGTCATCTCAGTTGTCGATCTTCCGGTCTTGGTGTTCTCGTCATCTGTGTTTTGGCATGTAGGTGTTTTCAAGTAGACCTATATATATATATATATATATATATATAGTGTGTACACACACACACACACACACACACACACACACACACACACACACATATGTGTGTGTGTGTGTGTGTGTGTGTGTGTGTGTGTGTGTGTGTGTGTGTGTCTGTGTCTGTGTATATATATATATATATATATATATATATATATATATATATATATATATATATATGGGTCTATATGACTTGGTCGACAGTTCATATGATCGACTGTTTATTTGGTCGACAGTTCATTTGATCAACAGGCATTTTAGGTGGGGGGCTTCACCCATTACACCCCCAATGTGGGGGCTGTGCCCCCCACCCCCTCTAACTATATATATCAACTCCAGGGTCACACAACATTGGGGAAGGGGGCAAATGCTTGTCGATCAAATGAACTGTCAACCAAATAAACAGTCGATCATATGAACTGTCGACCAAGTCATATGGACCCATATATATATATATATATATATATATATATATATATATATATATATATATATATATATATATCTTTCATTTCCCTGCTATAAAAAATGCATTTGCGCGGTTTGCGCGCCGGGCAGTGACAGTTAGCTAGGGTTAAACTACTCCCGGTTCCACGAAGTCTACTCTTCAATTTTTCCCATGGAACTAGACAAACTTTTAACTTAAGCACTCAAACCATTAATTTCACAGCCCAGCACTTGCTCAAAACTCATAGCAAGCACTAATTAACCCTAGCACTAGACCCCCCCTATACTGTCCAGAAGGACAAGGCTCTCTATTCTTCCCTACCAGCCAATCAGTAAAACAGCTCACTTTACCTATTCAGGTATGTCCAAAGGGCAGTTTCAGGTGTACTCTCCAGTTCAACTGGGGAATCTGGGCATTTTGAGGCAATGTTACAACTGCCTCATGTAAACAGACAACCCTCTCTTCCTATCACCAAACACTAATATATATGATAGAGATGCAATTATACAGCCAAACTGGAGGCAAATCTCTCAACCCAAGACTATAACTGACAGTCAAGAGGAGAAGGGAAATATTTGCAACACACTACTACCAGTCTCACATAGATCTATTAAACCAACACTGGCAAATAACACACATAAATACATGAAAACATACTCGGAGGCTCTAAATAAAAATCTGCAAAAGCAACAGAGACCTCCAAAGCAGACATCCAAGCAACCTCCACACTCCATCACAAACCATGAAACACATACTTCACATAATCAGTGTGCCATGCAATCACAGCCCTTAAGGCAAAATAACATACCCAACACACTAGTAATAGGTGACTCTATAGTCAGGCATACTGATGTCCCACTAACTAGGCTGGAAAGGAGAAGGTTACAGGTAGCTGCCGGTCAGGTGCCAGGATCCGCCACATAACACAAGCACTCAGGTCACTCTAGAACAAGTACAAATATGACTCTGTCATTGTCCGTGTTGGTGTGAATGACCTGAGATGTACCTCCCTGGACTCCATGAAAATAGACATGGAAGAGTTCTCTGATCATGTAGCCCAGGCCGGTATGGCTCTGACCCTGAGAAGCATTCTGCCCTCACCAAGGATGATGCCACAGTATAAAGAAAAAATGATCAATTTCAACAATTGGCTACGTTTCTGGTGTCATTCAAAGGGGATTTAGTGGGGCGTGGCTAGCATGAGCCTTGAGTAGCATTACTTTCTCTCAGCTCTGCCTTATCACATCTTTTATGACAGGAATTTTTGAAAAATAACTATCTAAATAGCAACTATTTCTACTTATTTGGACTCTTTTTTTGGATAGTATCTCATTAATTTTTAAATTTTATGACTTTTTCCTGTCTAATTTTACAAGGCAAGCTTTTGGTACCTGACTTCAGTATGAGCTTCACAAAATCTTCTCACCAGGACACATCATTAAAAAAGGAGCTACAATCTCTACTATCCACTATCCAAGAGCTATCCACTAAAATAGACAGAATGGACCTGAAATTGGATAATTTTAAAGAAAAAAAGTTCACAACAAATGGAGACTTTACACCAAGACTTAAAACAGCAGAAAGAACAAATTACTGGCATGGAAACCTCACTAAATGACATGGACTGTAGAATTCAAGAAAATGAACATAACTTGGAATTTCTCTTAAAACAAAACTTTTTACTTCAGTTAAAGACTGATGACCTAGAGAATAGAAGTCGTAGAAATAACATCAGGATCTTTGGGTTGCCGGACAAAATTGAAGAAAACAACATGGAGAAATTTTTAACCTCATGGATACCTAAGATTTTAGAACAAGTACAAATATGACTCTGTCATTGTCCGTGTTGGTGTGAATGACCTGAGATGTACCTCCCTGGACTCCATGAAAATAGACATGGAAGAGCTCTCTGATCATGTAGCCCAGGCCGGTATGGCTCTGACCCTGAGAAGCATTTTGCCCTCACCAAGGATGATGCCACAGTATAAAGAAAAAATGATCAATTTCAACAATTGGCTACGTTTCTGGTGTCATTCAAAGGGGATCTAGTGGGGCGTGGCTAGCATGAGCCTTGAGTAGCATTACTTTCTTTCAGCTCTGCCTTATCACATCTTTTATGACAGGAATTTTTGAAAAATAACTATCTAAATAGCAACTATTTCTACTTATTTGGACTCTTTTTTGGATAGTATCTCATTAATTTTTAAATTTTATGACTTTTTCCTGTCTAATTTTACAAGGCAAGCTTTTGGTACCTGACTTCAGTATGAGCTTCACAAAATCTTCTCACCAGGACACATCATTAAAAAAGGAGCTACAATCTCTACTATCCACTATCCAAGAGCTATCCACTAAAATAGACAGAATGGACCTGAAATTGGATAATTTTAAAGAAAAAAAGTTCACAACAAATGGAGACTTTACACCAAGACTTAAAACAGCAGAAAGAACAAATTACTGGCATGGAAACCTCACTAAATGACATGGACTGTAGAATTCAAGAAAATGAACATAACTTGGAATTTCTCTTAAAACAAAACTTTTTACTTCAGTTAAAGACTGATGACCTAGAGAATAGAAGTCGTAGAAATAACATCAGGATCTTTGGGTTGCCGGACAAAATTGAAGAAAACAACATGGAGAAATTTTTAACCTCATGGATACCTAAGATTTTACAACTTCCTGAAGTTTACCTCTTTTTGGCATTGAAAGGGCTCACAAATCCCTGTTTCAATCTAAGAACAATAAAAGTAATTCCACAAGGTCAGTGATAGTCAAATTTTTATCTTCACATGATAAAGAAATTGTATTAAAGACTGCATGGTCCAACTCACCTATAAAATTTCAAGATAATATCATACGTTTTGACAATGACTATTCTTCCTCTGTGATTGCCAAAAGAAAACTATTTTTGCCACTACTCAAAGAACTAAAGAAAGCTCAAATAAAAACACGTCTGCTTTTTCCAGCCAAGCTAAAGATCTTTCTGCAGGATGGTCCTAAAATATTTGATGAACTAGAACCAGCTATCATATTTATCAAATCAAAGAAAATATTGAAAAAGATAGATGAGATGGATTGGGCTACTTCAAAAGATTAGCAGAAAACAGATCCTGGAAAACATCTGATCCTAAAAAGAAATTAAAAATAAATGGCATGAGTCTGTTCATATTACCCTTGTAGTTTTTTTTGTTCTATTTTTTTATACATATAAATAATTCTTGTTTATGACCCAGAAGTCTAGAGAGATGAAAATGGTTCAACAGGTGAGTGTTTTCTTTTGTTCTATGTCTGCTATTAATGAATATATACTTTTATTCTCTCTTAAAGTCTTGCTCTATCTTACATATATAGAAATAATAATCAGCTTAATACTTTCTCATAAGTTTCTGATCATACAGAATAACTAACCACCTACTTGATAAGTATTATAAATATATTGCCCAGTTATTAATAGTTTAATATGTTTTTATTGCTCTTTTTGGATGTAAAAACTAGCATTTACCCATAAAAATTAATAAACTTATAGCTTATATTCATATACATAATGTAGAAGTGTTATATCTTGTTGTTACACTGATTGCCCTGATCTTTCTTTTGGGCTGGTTGTCTAGTAATTCTGTTGTGAATTACATGTCTGTTAATAGTAAAAGAATGGTGGTTTGGTGGTTGGTGCAGGGTTCTGGTGGTTAGCACATGCATTTGTTGCTTTTGTTTGCATATTAACAGGATAATAATGGTGGACTGATAGATGATACAAGGGTCTGGTGCTTTGTGAATTTATATGTCGCTAATGGTTGTTACATGTTTTTTTTTTCTTTGCTTTGTTTTGTTTGTACGCTTGTGTTCTGTTTCTGCCAATGCGTATATGTTCTTGAGAGTAGCGCTATGTTTGTGGCATTGTCTTTGGTGATGTGCATGGTGAGCCCGGGAAGCTCTTGGCCTTTGTGATTGCAAAAAAAAAAAAGAGAAAAAAGGGGGAAAAAGAAAAGGAAGGAAGGGGAAAAGGGGAAGGAGAGAGGGAAAGAAAAAAAAGAGAAAAAATGTGATTCCTTTTCTGAGCTTCTCTGCTAACTCTCTCTTTTAGATCTTTGTTGCCTTCATCATAATGTTTGTTACCCTTTTGCCAGCCTCCTTGTTCTTATGCTTCTTATAGACCCTATTTTCTAGCTATGTATTCATTTGTTTTCAGCTAGTTAAACTGAATGGTGTACTGATGGGAGGACTTTTAAGGTTTAGCTCAGTTCAAAAGCTGATAAGATACATTGGTACAGTTAGAACGTTATTGATATAATTGGGAAAAGAAAGAGTGTAAAAAGCAGAAAAGTATGCATTTACAAGGGTGACAGATCAAGAAAGAGTAACATACAAAATGTTATATCTTATATGAGTTGTGCAGTACTGCACAATAAGTAAGAGTTTATAGATCATAATCTTGGTAGTATAAGATATAGTAGTGAGATTCCTACACAGCTTAAACATTTCTTATAAAAGTAGTTAAAGAATAATCCCTGTTACCAACTTGATACATAAAGCTGTTATGGTACAAAATGTTCACCGCCAACTCCTTCATCAGAATGTATTTTTACTTTGTTTTGTTGCAGAAATATAATGCATTACTTTCTGTACAAGAAAGATTACGGTATTCCATGATAGACCTCTCAATGTCAGTGTACATCTATACTTTGTTGAAGTTTATAGTTTTGTTTAATGAACAGAAATTCAGTCTTGAAAGTTTTACAGAAGGAGAGATAGGACTGTTGTAGAGATTTTGTGATTAATATATAGAGTAGTTCTTTCAGTTTGAATGCTTATAAGAGAACCGTTTACTCCTGAGTACAATTTCACTAGAGTCCTCTATACAGCCTTAATCTTCTGTATTACAATATTGTTAATATGAGCCCTGGCACTATTTTTGATCACTATCCTTACTTGACTTTGAAAGTATTACTACATGCTCACATTTACTGCATGTTTGTTTTTAAGGACAGTATATAAGCATAATTAATTGTCATTAATGCACCTCAGCTGATTTTATTTATCTTGGCTATACAATATAATCTTATTTTAATATATGTTTAATAATCAGCTTATTGATTCATTGTAGTACAAATAGTAATATTTCATGTTGTTTTTCATAATTGCTTAATAAAATTTAACAATTTATTGATTTTATTATTATTCTACTTTAGTTGTATTTACTTCTGTACATAAGAAAGATAAGTTTACTTAAAAGTCATACATTTAAATATATAACAGTTTGCAAATAGGCAGTTCCTGTTTGAAACTTGCTGCTAGTTAGAATGAAAATTTGAGTGATAGATGTCACTCAAATTAGGAGTTTATAACTCCAGAAAGGTCTTGGGTGTTTTTTTTTTTGTTAAAAACTTTTGGGACAATTTATTGACAATGTTGTTTACGATGTTCACTGTAACTTGCATAGTTGAAAGTTATTTTAATATACCTTTGATTTTACATCTATATCATTTTTTAAGTATATCAAGCAGTAGTATTCCTTACATTTATCTTTTATACATAAACAGACAAAAGAGTAATAAATGTATAGACAATATGCATTATCACACACGGAAACTACCTCATGACTTCTTTACATTGTATTTCACTCAACATTAATGGTCTAAACAAGCCTAATAAGAGAAGATCTTTAAATAAATGCCTCAAATTACAAAAATCCAAAATAATATTTCTACAAGAAACCCACTTGATATCAGAAGATATTTCTAAATTGCACTCTAAATCCTTTTCTATTCTAGCCAGTTCATAACATTCAAAGAAAAAAAAGGGGAGTTGCTATATTATGGCATAACAAATTACCTAAACCAAAAATAATAGAATCATACCAAGATAAAAAAGGTATGTTAGCGTTAGTTATTATAGAATTTAACAACAAAATATTCACTTTAATCAATATATACTAAATTCCTGGCTTTGGACTTAAATCAACACAGCAACACACAGAACACATCTTACATTTTTCTAAGGATAATATCATTTTAGCCGGTGATTTTAACTGTATTTTTGATAGCAAAGACTCTACCTTTATTGGTAAAAGAAAAATCTCTTCAACGGCTAGACCTTTGAAATAATTTTCTGATTCTCTCTTACTAAAAGATGTAAATAATTATGCAGACCCCAACTCTCTTTTCTACACGTTCTATTCACATAGGCATAATTCATATTCTAGGATAAACAGAGCCTTTGTTTCTAATAACTTGGTTGATTCTTTAACTAGAGTAAAGGTAATTACATGTACCCTTTCTGACCATAACTCCGTAACCTTTGATATAAATATCCACTCAACTTCTAATGTACAGATAAAAAGAATCCCAGCATATATCACTAAACTAAATGATTTTAATGCTTTCTTATCCGAAGAAGTACATAACTTCATAGAACTTAACACAACTAGCGATACAGCTGAAGTCTTTATTTGGGATGCAATGAAATCCTACTTATATGGTAGAATAAATGATTGGTATAAAAAAAAGACTTATGTGGGATAAAGAATTAAAAGAAATACAATCTAATCTTGACAAATTGAACCGTGATCCCTTAAAAAACAAAGATTACAAAGATAAAAAAAGAAATAAATTCTTTAAACAAAAAGTATCTTGAAATATTAAATGATAAAAAAATGTGATTAGCTTAGAGAAATTTAAACTCATTACATTTTCATTGAATCCTAAATCCATGAATATTCTAGCCAACAAAACTAAAGGATTAAATAAATGTAACCATATTAATGACATTTTCTCACCACAGAAGAAGAAAATGGCCTCTGGTTTATATAATATACTAAATAAATTCAGAGAAGTTTTTCATAATCTTAATCAGTTTTCCGAATTATTAAATCCAAAAAAAAAGACATATGGACATTCATTAGTAAAAACTCAAAGAAAAAAATAACAGAAGAGCAAGCTGGATTACTTGATAGACAGATTACTCTCAAAGACATTCAACTGCAAATTAATGAACTTAAAGAAAACAATGCTCCGGGAAATTATGGCATCATCCCAGAAATTTATAAAATTTTGCCTAATAAAGCTCTCACAGTTTTACATGCTGTTTTTAACATAGTACAAACTAAAAACTTCATCCCACCATCGTGGAAATATACTTTTATAACCCCTATTCTAAAACAGGACAAAGACCCCACTAAATGTAACCTATATAGACCTATATCCCTACTAAATATAGACTACAAAATATTTATGTCTATATGCTAATAGACTCAAACATTTTCTTCCTAATCTAGTGGAGGTGGATCAAACAGGTTTTATAATAAATAGAACCTCTTAAGGCAATATTAAGAGAATATTAACCTTAATTGAATCAGTAAAGATTTTAAAAACAAATTTAACTATAATTAGTTTAGATATAAATTGCACCTTCTATACAATTAATTGGGATTATCTCCTCATTCTTTTGGGGGAACTTAATTTTAAGGAACATTTTGTAAACCTTATTACTCAATTATATAATGGTTGTCATGCATACATCAAAATAGGTCCTAATATCTCAAAATCTATACCAATAGTAAAAGGCACTAAACAAGGTTGCCCACTGTCCCCTCTTTTATTCACCTTAATCATGGAATCCTGGGCAAACTTGATAAGAGATAACACTAATATAATAAGATATGAATTGGGTTTTAATGAAACATCAAAAATTCAGATGTTTGCAGACGACATTCTGATTACACTAGGTGGCAAAGACCCAACATTGTCAGAACTATTTAACAATATGGAGCTTTTTCAAAGGAACTCAGGAATTTAACCACAATAAAACACAAATTCTTTTAGTTGGTCAAAAGAAAATTTATATACAAGATAATTTTAAGAAATATATAGCACAGTCTAAACAAATAACATATTTAGGCATAATTATTACTAGCAACATAAAAGATATTATATAACTGAACTTTAATAAAAGTATTGCAAACATAGATAATTTAATAACTAGATTGTCTAAATAAAATTCTCCATGGATGAGAAATTATCAGTTATAAAAATGGTATTACTCCCCAAAATCTTGTATATAATTTGGTCCATCTCTATACCCCCAACACATTTAGTAATCAAAAAGTTTAACACAATGATCAAAAAATTCCTTTGGCATCCAATTAAACCTAGAATTGCTCTTTCAACCCATATGTATAGCTGGGATAATGGAGGTATAGCTTTACCCAACCTAGAACTTTATTCAATTTCTTCAGTAATCAATCAATTACTCAGTTAATTGACAGTAAATATTCAGCAAAATGGAGAGATTTTTTACTTTGTCTATCTCAGTCTCCAAAAAAACAATGATACTCATATGTTATACTTAATGAATAACACATTTATTTGGAGACTGAAATAATATTTTTCCTACCACTACACCCAAACATTTAAATCCTTACTTTCCCCATTGCCTATACACAAGGGATTATGTTTCAAGTAGATTATCAGAAAATGTCACAATTTAATCAAAAGAGCCTCATAGCATGGCATAAATTGATGAACAACCACAAATTAAAAGCTCTTATTACTATTATAGAACAGAATAAGTTTGACTCAATACTAGGGCTAGACCTACAAGAAGCAAGGAAATACATCAAGGGTAAACTCGATCTAATCCCTCCTTCAATTAAAACCTCAATTCCTAATCTGATACAGCTTTTAACTCTCTTAACTCAACAGAACATTTCACCGAAAGTTAGTCTTCCACTCATATATAAAACAATACAATCAGACTTGGATACATAGATAATTACTGAGAATTTTTTACCACCACTAATTAATGCCCATCCTTCAGATAAGGATAAATTAAATATTCTTCAATCTGCTGGTAAAACAACATCTTCACACAAATGGAAAATGTTCACCTGGAGATTTTTAAATAGATCATTCCTTACACCTCATAATATCAGCAAGATAACTAAAGATAGTGTTTTATGTTGGAGATGTAGGAAGGAAGGAAATCAATGCATACTGGATACATATATTTTATGAATGCTCACTTTAAAATAAATTTTGGGAAGATGTTAATAACTTCTTACAAGCAATCTTTACAGATACTTTTATTATTACTAAATCACTTGTTCTATTTAATACTCCAATCCCAAACTGTGTAAAACCCAGCAAATATTCAGTCTTATGGTCTACATTGTCCATCACCAGGAAAGAAATCACAAATAATTGGAAATCTTCACATAGTCCATCTTTTCAAAATTTTAAAGATCTTCTCAAGGATGTTTCTAAACTCGAAATGACAATTAAATCTAGATCCTCAAGGAATACAACATATAAATATTGGAAGAGTATATCTGAACTATTAGAAAACCAATAACCTGAATGTAAAAACAATTCCTTTTTCTATTAGCCTAATAGTAATATTTCATTTTTGTACAGTGAACATTTCTGTATATAGTTTATGGTATTATTGTTTTTTATACCATTCTTTTTTTTATTTTTATCTAATGTATCAAAAATCTGTACAATTATTTTAATAACTGTGTATATTTCAGTTTTGATTTTAATACAAATGTTATTAAAAAAAAAAAAAAAAAAAAAAAAAAAAAGAGATCCAGTATCATTCCGCCTGGGGATGACATGCTCGACAAGCCATGTTGCTTCGCAAGAGATGGCTTGCACCTGTCACCCTTAGGCTTTCAAATACTGGCCAAGCCTTTTGCCGCCCCTATAGTGCCTTTTTAGGTAAGGCTCAAAAGACAAACCCACCACTGTAAATAGCACAAGTAACCAAAAACTGAGGGTAATGCTACTCAACGCCAGAAGTTTAACCTCAAAATGCATGCACTCGAGGCACTCCTCAGTATGGAGAACATTGATATCTGTGCAGTAACAGAAACCTGGTTTAAGGCTCCAGAGAGCACCCCAGCACTACCAGGCTATAACTCATGCCATACGTTTCAGCCACAGAACCCAGACCAAAACACAAAAGGCAAGGGTGTATCCATATTCATCAAGGATACCCACACCTCCAGGCTAGTGGCACAGCACGATGCTTCAGAGATCATCCATGTGCAACTAACGATGGGCAAAACTGCAATTCAAATTGTAGCTTGCTACAGATCACCCACCATGACCCAGGACCCCCATTCCGCATTTCTGGAGACACTGGAAAATATGAAGGTCCTACCAAATGCCCTAATATTGGGTGATTTCAATTACCCAAACATTAACTGGGAGAACTACTCTAAGTACTAACTACCTTGCCCAATGCTTCCTAGAATTTATAAACTTGAACGCCCTGGATCAATTGGTTAACACTCCCACCAGAAGTGACAACATATTGGACCTGGTCATCACCAACATGGGAGACTGGTGTTCCACACCAGAGGTCAACCCCTCTCTGGTTAGATCAGACCATAGACTAATCACTCTGGATATCCACATTCCGCCCCCACCCCCAATCAAGGAAACCACCGTGAAAAACTTTTCAAAAGCAAACTTCACGTTACTTAAGACTGAGGTGAGAAGTTTCAAAGCCCCCATGCTAAAGGATAACGCTGTCCAAGCTGCTAAATCCCTTACAAAGGCACTCTATGAGCACCTACAATAATGCATGGATCATGCTATCCCAAGCAAAACCAAGACTCACTCCTCCATGAAAAGGAACCAGTCTGGTGGACCCCTGCCATAGACAAGCTATACAATAGGAGGAGGAAACTAGTAAAGAAAAGAGTAAAATCCCAAGAAGGGAAGACATCCCTGATCAGTATCAGCAAGAAACTACGTTCCCTCATTAAATCATCCAAGGCGAGCTTCGAAAGAAAAATTGCCAAGAACTCCAAAGATAACCGCAAGGCATTCTTTAGCTATGTCAAGAATCTATGTGGCAATTCTCAGATCTGCTCAGAGTTAGTGCAGAATGGCACAAAATACACTGAAGCGACTGATAGTGCCAACATTCTGGCAGTCAGGTTTAGTGCTAACTTCACCCTCCTCACACCCCTTAAAAGGCCCATAACCATACCAGAAGAATGTCGAGCCCCAGCAATTACTAACACACAGGTTAAAACAGCCCTATCCAAAGCCAAAAACACAGCTTCAATGGGACGGACAGTGTCCCAGGTTGTGTTTTACATGAGCTCCAAAATGAACTATCAACCATGTCATCCCAGGCTGACAGGAATTGCACCCCCTTAGAATATCCAGTAACTAAGCCAATGGTTCAATTCAATAATTTTTTGTTTATATTGTGGCATTATCCTAGGTGAGGTTAGAATCCTGTTCAAGGCTAGGGACATAATTGTCTGGGACACATATTCATAGAGCTCAATCATGCCTCTTCATATAGTCCAGTGAGGTAACTCTCAAGTCATTCACACCAACATGAACTATGACAGAGTTATAATGGTACTTGTTGAGAGGCTTGAGTACATAGCTCTCAATTTTCCATCTCTAAAATGAGGAACACTGCCTCGCATAATGTGGAACAAATGGGCAAAATGTGGAACACCTAACAGCTTAGTGACAATTTCATCTACGAAGCTCACAGCATGGTTACGATGTGGTACTTTATACTTATAAAAAGTTCTTTTGATGAATCATTATGATTCAGCACTATTTGCTATAGATTTCAGTTAAAAATATTCTGCGTCTGAATGTGTGACATACTCTTTCAATGTGGAACTTCGAGGAACATAGGCTTTCCAAGACCCAAAGTTAGGAATGTTCCTTGTAATGAGGTACACTTGAGAGGTATGCTTGAGTGCAAGTGTGATCTGATGAATCTTGGCACTCAATAGACAGCTGACCGTAACCTTCACCTTGTCCAGCTTGGTGAGTGGGATATCTGCACGTTCATAGATTCATAGGTTGGTACTAGGCTATCGGCCCTAGGACCTATACAAGCCTAGCCATAACAATTCCCTGGCTATTTCTTCCCACACTAATTACTTCCCTGGACCCCTGTCTAGCAGGGCGACTGACAAATTTATAAGTTTAAAAGGATGATATTCAAATATTGTCTCTATTTTCTGAGCCTTTGCCCCCATTATCTTTGGCTTTGTCCAGATTTCTAGCACTTACAGGGTCAAAGGTATGATACAGATATAAATGGCATTCAACAAAGTGAGGAGGTATGGTTTATTGTTGATGGCAAGGATAGCCAAGCAGTACAAATGTTGATGGTGTGCAATGCCACGATAGATAACTGGGGCTGGAGGGGTGAAAATGTTTGTGCATGTGTATATGAGTTAAGTTAGGGTTGGGGGAGTCCCCCTGTCCTCTTTAGTAATGGGTGCTAACCCTTATCCTAATGCTTTCCCTTACCTCAACCCTACACCAACACCTTAACTTTATAAAAACCTTGCCATAGCATTGCCACTATTCAGACAAATTTGAGGCAAGTGTTATCAAGAGAGGAAATAATTTTCCTTTCTCAATATTAGTTCATTCGATATTGTTTCCTCTCGGTATTGTGTATGTTCAGACGTTTTCTGCCAGTGTTTTCAATTCAATATTAAATTAGTTTGATCATACACAAAAGAACTATATATATATATATATATATATATATATATATATATATATATATATATATATATATATATATATGCATATATATAGGTTCTCACAATGGAGTCAACTATGACTAAAAAATTTTGTTTAGATGTGCTTTGCCTTAGGGTCTTATTTGGTGAGACACTGGTACTTGTGTTTTTATATGTACTGAGTGCTGTAGGTGCTGTATTAGGTGTAGCATGTTTGTGTTTAGAAGGTCTCTGTGGTTTATGTAAGCTTCTGGTGAGTACCTCCACGTATATTTGGTTTATGTGTTCAGTGCATGGTTTGCATAGGAGGTGTAGTATGTGACCTGACAATCTGTTCATTGTTACTGTTCTGTGTGCAAGAGAGCAAGGATTCCAGATTCTTAGTGTAGATGCATCTCTCACAAATTGTACTTGGGTAATTTCGGAGTAAATGTTTGTCAGTGTACATGAGGCAGTTGCTACACTGCATCAGGATACCCATCTCAGTCAGGCTGGTAGGAGAAATAGAGGGAAACTGACCATTCATAATGCTAGGTTAAATCCTGTTTTTGCAGTGGGGATAGAAAATGGAGGAGTGTGGTATAACTGGGTGCTCTAAAGGGGGTCTATACTAATGGAGTGCTCTATAAAGGGTCTATACTATCGAGATTCTCCAAATGGTATGAGATTATTGTAGATTAGGTGATTTTCCGGCTGTTTAAAGGGCAAAAACACAGCTGAGGGGCTCTCCAAGAAGTTCAGTGCAATTTAAGGACTTCTTATCTGGATCATGGGCCGCTACTAAGGGAAAATTTATCTACCGGAGTTTTTGCATCTGTAACTACCAGTATTTACCTGCACTGCTCAGTAGTGTGCAATGGGCCCCGGAAGTGCACTACACATACACAGATGAATACAGCAGAGCAATGGCTGGTCGCCTAGCTGTGTGGAGCTGTGTTGAAACAAGTGCAAACCTGTGCAAATGCGGGGCTTATGTAGCAACAATGAGCAATCTGAATTAAACAATTTAACCAATAAAAAAGCTCAAAACTGAGTCCTGTGCCAGCAACCTTTAATCAAATGAGTCCTAACTGCACTCTCCTGTCACAAGGGTGCAGGGAGTCCCCCTCCAACAAAAGATAGCCTGGTTTAGTGCTCAGTTTAACAAACAGAACCAGATTCAGCAGCTTTGAATCTAGTCTATGCTACAGCCGACAAAAAGTACAACAAATCCGCAAGAACAGTTTTAACAAATCAGAGATATAGCAAAAATACTGATTAAAAGTGCAAAATACAATATAAAATTGTACATATGATTGCACACATGAATACAGCAGAGCAGTGGTGGATCACCCAACTCTGTGGAGTTGTGTTAAAACAGCAAGCAAACTGATTTAAACAATTTACCCAATAAAAAAGCTCAAAACTGAGCTCCTTCACATATGAGGGTCTATATGTCTGGTCCTTTGTAAGTGCGGTGACTGTTTTGTGTGTGTGTGTGTGTGTGTGTGTGTGTGTGTGTGTGTGTGTGTGTGTGTGTGTGTGTGTCATTGACAAAATTGTTTGACATTTTTTTGTCTGTATGTGTCAGTGGTGCCTCCAGCGACATTGTGTAACTACATAGGTTCATAGGTAGGTACTAGGCTATCGGCCCAAGGGCCTACATAAGCCTAGCCAGCAAGGTTCTATGGCTTACACCACCCAAGAAAGTTATTTTCCTGTGCCACTGTTGAGCAGAGACACAGAAGTGATCCCTGGGGTGTATTTCCTATTTCCCATCCACTCATCAAGATTTTTCTTGGAGTGCTAATGAAGAACTTTGCTTGACATAGATGGGTAGCTTGTTCCAGAGTATAGGAAGTCTCTGGGACAGGAATCTATCCCTCCAGCTTGTCCTGTTTATTGTGGTGACAAGGTTTAGGTCCCTAGAGCGTGTAGCTTGGAGGGATTGGGATTTCTTTAGGTGTAGCATGTCCAACAGCTCTGGGTTTGACATAGCTTTATATATTAGGCAGAAATCACCTCGGAGTAGGCGATATGCTACGGAGTAAAGCTGGAGTTTTTTGAGGTGGTCAGTGTAGGGCATTTGTTTGAGGCCAGTAATCCTCTTTGTGAGGTACTTCTGTGGCCTTTCCAGCTGCTGCAGATGTCTTGTGAGGTACATTCCAAAAGGGGCATTGTACTCTATAATGGGTCTAATGAGTGATGAGTAGAGGGGAACAATGACCTCTTTTTTCCTGGATGAGAACCCTTTTATGATGAGTTGTGCCATGTAGAAGGACTTCCTGACTACTGTGGTGATGTGACTATCAAAGGAGGGACTACTGTCCACCTGGCTCCCAAGGTCTCTTATCACACATTCAGTGTTAAGTAGATTGCTGCCTATGTTGTAGTTCATGGGTATAGAGTTTTTACCAAAGGGGATGACACTGCACTTTTTGACATTGAGCTTGAGGCCATGGCTCTGATACCAGGCATCTGTCTAAGTGAGGCCCTTCTGTAGGATGTCCACATCATTTGGGGACTTGACTATGGCTCCTAGTTTGCAGTCATCTGCGAACTTCATTAGCCAGAGGCCTTCTGTGTTAGCCTGTACTTCAGAGAAGTAGATACCAAACAGGAGAGGTCCCAGGATGGAACCCAGTGGTACTCCACTTGTCACTGCTTTGAGGTCAGACTTGGAGTCTGCAACTTTTACAGTGTGAGTTTTGTCAGTGAGCCAGTTGGCAATCCATCTTGTGATGTGGGGATTTATACCTAGTTTAGTGAGTTTAGCTATAATTCCAGAATGGGAGATGGTGTCGAAAGCCTTGGCGAGGTCAAGATAGGCTGTGTGAACCACCTTACCCTTATCCACGGCTTTGGTGACTGCCTCAAAGAAGTCGATCAGGTTCAGGAGGCATGATCTGCCTTTCACAAACCCGAACTGGGTGGGATCCAGAGTTTGGAGGTTACCAATGTCTTTGTTTATGAGTTCCATGATGATACGTTCCATGGCCTTGCAGACCAGGCTCGTCAGGCTAATAGGTCAATAATTCCCAGGATCAGTGGTGGCTCCCCCTTTGTGGAGTGGGATAACTGTTGCTGTGCACCATTCAGTGGCCACAAAGCCTGATGCAAGGCTATTATTGAACATGGTGCTTAAGTGGGGAGCCAGTTCTTCTGAAGTTCATGTAAAATGCAGCCTGGGATGTTGTCCGGTCCCTTGGATGCTGTGTTTTTGGCTTTAGAGAGTGCAGCTTTTGCCTGCATAGTTGTGATTACAGGGACTCTGCATTCTTCCTGTATAGATATGGGCCCTGAACTGATCTGCCAGGGTATTGGCAATATCAATTGACTCTGTAATTTTCCTGCCTTTGTGCTGTAACTCAGAGCAGATCTGGGTGTTGTCATCTAGATTCCTGACATAGCTATAGAATGCTTTGTGGTTGTCCTTGGATTTAGTGTCGATTTTGTTTTCATAGCTAGCTTTGAAGGATCTTATAAGGGATCTCAACTTCTTACTGAGGATGACCAGGGAGCTCCTCCACTCATGGGATTTTACTCTCTTTTGCAACAGTTTCTTCCTTCTGTTGTACAGTTTATTTATGGCAGGGGACCACCAGATTGGCTTCCTTTTTTTGGAGGATAGCGTCTTGGTTCTGTTTGGGATAGCACAATCCATGCATTTGGATAACCTTGGATGCATTATGCTGAGCAACTAGCCTGGAGGTGTGGATATCCTTAATGAATATGGACACACGTCTCAAATACTGTATTCATCTGTTTCAGAATTAAGTGTTTGTTGGTGTACATAAGGCAATTGCCACATTCCCTCAAGATGCCTATGTGCACCAAGCTAGATGCAGAAATAGCAGGAAAGTGTCTATCTATCGTTACATGTCCTTAAAAGATGCTTTACAAGGGAGAAGAACGGGATGTGCTTGCAACTGGATGAAGGATGTGTGCGTACTTAGGTTAGCTGTAGATTACACTATCTGACAATGCTGCCCAGTACGCAAACCATTTGCTGTTTGAGTAGTGATAGTTGTGTGTTGTAATAATGGAATCTAGAGCTAACTAAATGCTGCTCAGAATGCAAACCATTTGTGCCATGAGTAACATGGGACTATGGATAATTTCAGAGGTAGTTTTTATAGGGAAAGTGCAACTTCTACTGACTGCATATTTACAGGGCACCACTAATACTGCTGTGTGAAGCAAATGGCAATCAGGTAAACACAATTAGCTTTCCACCAACAATTCCCAGCTCACATATGTGAAATTGGCCCTCTCCTGCCTCCAGAGTGCAGACTTTAACCCTCTTCATGTAAAATGACTGGATCATAGCCCAGCTGTTAGGGACCACTTAAAAAAGGTAACAGAACAACAAATGTTGCATTTTTGTGAGTAAAAACTGAGAAACTCTGACTTGCATTTTTAACTGACTGGAACCTTCAGTGATTTATCAGAAAATTAAAACATTTTTGCAAGACAGTTTATACCTGACTTCAGTGAATTGACAGCGTCTTTAAAAGAGCTGACATGCATGGTCATGGCTGGAACAGCACCAGAGATTGATGACCTCAAGCAGACAATTGCCATCCCACCTACATTAAGATACTACCATGTCAATAAACCAGTAATTCTTTCCTCTGATAGTTCAGCATTTGGTCTTGGTGCAGTTATTCTTCCAGAATGTGGACCAGTAGCCTATGCATCAAAAACTCTTACTTAAACTGAAAAGCAATATGCTCAAATTGAGAAAGAACTTTTGGCAATTGTGTTTGCATGTTCGAAGTTCTATGATTATATTTATGCCCGAGCTATTCAGACTGAGACTGAGCATCAACCTCTAGTCAATAGTTTAAAGAAGCCTATGCATACAGCTCCAGCAAGATTACAAAAAATGATGCTCAGATTACAAAAGTACAACTTCAAAATGGTCTACACAAAAGGTAAACTTCTTTATCTGGCTGATAACTTATCCAGATTATCCAGAAATGCAATGGAGCAGCTTGATGCAGAGAATTTTTACTTTGTTGTCATGGAAGTGCGTAATTTTTCTACCATGAGACTTGATGAGCTGATAGATCATAATAAAACTATTCCAGTATTGCAAAAGTTCAACCACTTCATTAATGTCGGATGGCCGTCAAAGCAATCTTGCATACTGCCAGAAGTGCAACCTTAGTTTCCTTACTGAGATGAGATGTTAATGGAAGATGGTATCATTTTCAAAGGTCCTAAAGTTGTTGTTCCTACTTCCTTACAACATGAGTATATCCAGATTTTACATCGTAGCCACCCAGGTTCTGACACTACCAAAAGAAGGGTGAGAGGACTAGTATTTTGGCCTTCTCTATCGAAAGACATTGATAAAATAATTTCTTCTTGTTCAGTGTGCAATAGTACTGAACTGCATTTGCAAAAAGAGCCACTTCAGCTAACCCAAATTCCTGAACTACCTTGGTCAACAGTAGCCACTGACATATTCGAGTGGAACAATCAGCATTACTTAGTGTTGGTAGACTCTTATTTGAGCTGGCTTGAGATCGATTTGCTACCTAACCTAATGTCCACTACTGTTATTACTAAGCTGAAACTTTTCAGGCCATGGTAGTCCACATAAACATCTCTGACAAGGGTACCCAGTTTACCAGTCAGTTGTTTCAGAAATTTGCAAAAGAGTGGGACTTTGTTCATATTACTAACAGTCCAGAATACCCACATTCAAATGACCTGGCTTAGCGTGCAGTACAGAGTGCAAAGCAATTGTCAGAGAGGTGAAAAGTGTGACAATACCGATGTCTTTTTGAATTTACTCATTTTCAGAAATATACCCTGTGACAGCACACTTGGCTCTCCTGCTCAGAGACTTCTATCTAGGCAAACCAGAACAACCATGCCTATCAATTCCAGTTTGTTGGTGCCTAAAGTTAAAAACAACAGAGTAATCAAAGCCCAACTATTCAGAAAGTGTTCTTTTCAGGAGTCCCGTTATTATAAAATGAGCAGATCTCTTTGTCTGTTGAAGAAAGGAGAGACAGTCAGGATACAAACAGTGAAAGGCTTCAACTGGATTGGTCAGTTGACAGATATATGTGTCGAGCAGAGATCCTACTTTGTTGAATCAGTAGGTATAGATTACACGAGGAACCATAGACATCTTGCTGTGTCAAAATTGATATCACAGCATTGTACCTGTGATACAGACTCTAGATCTCAGAGCAATACAGACATTGTTCCTACTGAAGAACGTATCTCAACACTTCCGTTCCTGATGATGTCCCAGATGTCCCCAAAGTTGAACGTTCAGTAGAGACAGTCCCCGTTGCTAGACCTAGTTCTGATTTTTATGTCACAAGATTTGGTCGCATTTCCAGACCCATTGTGAAATACACAGCAACCTGGACATGCTTGTTTGTATATATATTTTTGTATAATTGCATATCAAAGAATTATTTCTGTACATTTGCATGTCAATCAATGTTGTCATTAATGCATGAGCTATTTCTCAAAGAGGGAGGATGTAGAACAGTGTGTGTACTGTGCTGTATCTTTAGGAAGCATTTCCAAGTGTCCATATAGCGAGTATGTGCAGGCAGCAGTGCCATTTTTTGAGAGCAGCCAGAGTGTTAACATGTATGAGTGTGGTAGTCTGTTTATAAGTTTAAGTTACTAAGCCTCAGTCCTGATGTGTTTGTATATAATAAAGCTACTTGAACAGAACCCACAAATTTTCGTCTATTTTATCCTGACCAGATGAGCAACAGAAGGCGTTAGTTTTTTTTTCAAGGAGTTAATCAAAAAATTTCAATCCTCCTTTTTTAAGGCAAAAAAAAATGTATCTTCCTCCTTAGCTCTCTTTTTCTGTAAGCAATTCAAGTAGCAATAATTTGTTAAACAGGATTTTTAATACACAGTGACAAAGAGGCTCCAAGAAGAAAGGGAAAGTCCATAAAGCTCAGACGTTCCTCCCAGTCAGTGTCCATCCCCCCACTCTTGCAGTCTTTCCTTCTGAGTCCTCATCTTTCCACGTGGCACCAGATTGTTTCAGAGAAATGGATTCTAAATGGAACTGAGGAGGGATACACTTGGTAATGGGAATATCTCCCTCCTTTCCAGGGGATTTCTCACTGCCCAGTAAACCAGGGGCCAGATTCCAGAAGAGCTTCTCTCAGTGTAAGCCTGCCCTGATTCTGAAAGACTTGCTCTCAGTGTAAATGACAGTGTAAGGCCTAGCTGTAAACAAGTTTACACCAGGGGCCAGATTCCAAAAGACCAGCTCTTAGTGTAAGTGGCCACTTACACTGAGAGCAACTCTTTTGGAATCAGGCCCTTGTCCCTCTTTCACATCAAGGCACCTTGAAATGTTTTCTCATAGAGTAATAGAACTAGTACCTCCCTGCCAGATGGGCAGATGTTTTTATTCAAGGATTTTTCTTGTATTAAAGAAGGAAGGAACTTGGAGGCATATACTATACCTTTCCTTTTTAAATCTTTTTATGGAGATTCCAAAGTTCAAAATGTTATCCTTTCATTCCTTTTGGCCTCTGCTGTGTTTACGAGCTTTTATGGTAAAACTGGACTTAAAGGATTCCTGCATCACATTCCATTGGTAAGCATTTCAGACTTTTCTTAAGATTTTCTGTCTGGCTTACATAATCAGTTTTCTGTCTGACTCTTTGGGCTTTCCACTGCACAATGAGTATTTTACAAAGTGTCTGGCTCCAGTAATTATTTATTGGAGACTTCAAGGCTTTTTCACATCTGTCCATATCTGGCTGATTGCCTTACCTTTGCTGGCTTGTTTTCCAGATGTCAAGTTTCTTCTACTTAGTCTGGGTTTTTAAAACAATGTAAACACCTTTTCTAATCCTTTCTCACAAAATTGTTTTACTGGGTTGTCTGTTAGATTCTGCCCTGGGAAGAGCCTTTCTTCCTGTAGATATAGTGATGTTTTGACTGTTCTGCTTGAGTTTTCAAAATCACAGCCAGTTATCTGCAGGCAAACTATCAGGATTTTGAGGTACATGACATGTATGATTCTCATACTTCTATTGATGAGACTTCACATGAAAAAAATGTAAGGGTGCCCCATAACAGTCCATTCTCAGCATATTCACCCTTTATCTTTTTAGTTCCCTGTTTTTGGGTTTGCAAGGAGGGAGGTTCTCTGGTGGGTAGACCAGATCTCTCGTAATCCAGGTCTCCCATTCTCTCTTCCATCTGTTCTCCAGTGTATCACTACAGGTGCATCAGATCTCATGTGAACAGCATTTTCCAAAGGTGTAAAAGTGTATGGTGTGAGTAACCTTTATGACAGTCAAGAACATAAATTTCAGAGATATGACAGTAGTGGTAAAGTCTTTGAAGGCCGTAAATCATCTCTCGTCCCCAGGACCTCTGCAAATTTACACAGGCAACATGACAGTGATGTGGTCCATAAATGGGGGGGCAGGTATCAGAACTTGTCATCTTTGCAGACATGTTGTGATAGCTTGGGAGATAGCAAGTCAGCTCAGTTTGATTTGTCAAACCTCAGACATTCTCTCAGAGCTGAGTGTGATAGCAGACAAGCTAATTAGGACCAGGATAAGACCCTTACGAATAGAAATCTCACCTGAGGTCTTCCAAGAATTTGATCCAACTGTGTGGAACATGACAAGTAGATATCTATGCCTCTTCTCAGATGGAACAACTAAATAAATTCTGCTCCAGGATCCCTTTCAAACAGGCCTGGAAGACAGATGACTTTTTATCCAAATGGACAGGAATGTTCCTGTATGGTTTTCCAATGATACTCAGTATTTTTCTAAAGATCTATAAGTATTCCATACAAACTGTGGCGATGACTTCCATATTTGCCCAGGCAACAGTAGTTCCCTTTATTTTAATCTGCCAAGGGTAATTACTACAGGATTCTCCAGAGGATGGATTTATTCACGAGATGGGTGTTGGTGTTTCCAAGTCAGTGGAGTATCAAACTACCACCTAGATGATAGAATTATTATACCTTTTAGGCACCTTTTTATTCTGAAAACATGCAGCAGGTATTGAAGGAGATTAAAAAACTGCTTATAGGAAATCACATTGGTTTAAGTGGAAAAGATTTTCTAGTTTGTGCCAGTCCATGATACAAAACCCTGTTCAGGCCTGGCTGCCTCTGTGTTTGTATGTTATATTTTTTATGCTTATATGTGAGTTATTGTCTTCTAACTGTTCATATTCCTATGCCCATAGAATTCCCCCTTTCTAAGCAACCTTACGTTAAGCAGTTTCTGAAAGAAATGTTGCATGTCCAGTCACCCAGAAAACAGGTGCTTCCTCCTTGGCATCGTAACTTTGTGTTTGAAAAGTTTACTCTTTTTCCATTTGAATCATCTTTTTAGGCTGACCTGTGGTGCTTAACATGGAAGACTGTTTTACTAATTGCTCTGAGTTCTGCTAAGAGAACATCTGGGTTAGAAGCACTTATGATGAGTCAGCCCTACCTTATTTTTTCACAAGGATGGGGTTTCTTTGAGAATTAAGTCTTCCTTTTTACCTAATGTGGTCCCAAAGTTTACCTTAATCTGCACAATTAATCCCCATCTTTTCCCTGAGCCCAAGGAAGAAAAGATTCTTCACACTCTGGATTTCCACAGGCAACTCAGAAATCAGTCCTTTAGGAAAGCTGACCAGCTCTTTGTCTCCTGTGAATGCAAGACGAAAAGGACAGCCAGTGTCAGAGGAGACAGTTTCCTGATGGTTGTCCCGTGCCATTGCTTTTTGTTATTCTCATTTTCAGATGAGGTTAAGGCCCATTCCACCAGAGTTGTTGCTTATTTGGTGACCTTTTAGAAAGGAGAGGACTCAAAATATTATAGAGACAGCAAAATGGTTTTACAAAACACTACAAAATAGATTCCTTTTCCAGGTTCAGAACAGGCTTTGCTAGGACCATTATCCAGGAGCTCCTGGATTCTTAGTTTACTTCTCCACCTCCCTTAGTTTCTAAGCTATGGTAATCAACCCAACTTGCTCAGACTGCTGCAGTGGTGACCTAATGTTGAATATAGTACAGTTGTGCAAGTAAAGGTGCAGTAAGTATACATTTTAATATATCACTGTTGCAATAGCCTTCCCTCCTTCTAACCTCCTCCTTTTGGTGTGAATTCTTTTATATTGCCAGAGTGTTCTTACAGTTTAGCGTTTGTGTTTCCTGGCCTTGTTTCTTTCAGGGCTCTTAACTCCATTCAAGGCAACAGAACTCTTATTGTGGCACTCTAACTGTTCTTTTATATGGAGCATCTCTTGAGGTCCAGACAGTTAAACTGCTTGTAAGGTGGACTTTAGCTTTGAAAGCGGGATGGTCACTGAGGGTAGGACCCAAACAGCTTAGGCTACTGCAACAGTGATCTAGTAGAACACCTGCTGTTGTGGTAAGTTTAGTCGCACAACTAAATTTTTTTGTGGCGGACTGGTGGAATGGCTAAAGCAATATCACTAATGTTAAAGTGTTTTCTCTGTTTTTTGTTTAAGTCCATAAATGTCTTGGTGAGCTACAGACAGTCATCTCCTCAGAGACTGAAATTCTGGGTAAATATCATATTGGCTGGGTTTGAGAGATCTTTAACTGCATAAAAAAGGAGACAAGGTCAAGTTTTCTAGTAGCAGGTCTTCATATGTTGGGAAATGGGATTGCATTTAATTATTTTGGAGTTTTATTGTTGTTGTGTGGTAAACGAGTGAAAATGACAGTGATCATCTTTTACTTTAGTAGAATTTATCCCATAAAAGGTTGGCCCTTTCCCTGGAGGCAGAACAAAGGGAAACTGGCTAAGGGGAAGGAAGCCCACTTAAGCAAGATCAAAAAGAGAAGTCATGAGAACCATAAAAGTGAGCAGTTGTGACCCATCAGAATTTGCCCCAGCCATCCACTTCCAAAACCCCACTCAACCCACTATCCTTGTGTTTCTGAGTTGTTCAGACCTTGCTGTGGTAGAGGGAAGTCTTTCTGCTTATCTGTGGCAGTAGTAAGCATTGAGCAGCCTATCTGTAACAAGAGGAGTGGTGACCAGCTCTGAACTTGTAGCTTATTGGCTGTTTTGGGCTGATTTCTATCCCTTTCAACTTTCTGACTTGAAAACCCATGTTTGCAGAAGTTTGTGCATCACGTATCACTGCTTAGCTAGGGTTAAACTATTCCTAGCGCCATAAAGTCTGATCTTCAAGTTTTTCCTTAGAACTAGCCAGTTTTTAGGTTTTAGCACTCAAACCTGCTCCTTCGAGCTCAGCACTTGTTCAGAACTTGTTGTAGTATTAAAACAAGTTACAAATTAGTACTCCATTCAACCTTCCTCATTAGCCTAGAGGAAAACAGTTTTTTGTACATCTACAGGAAAACAGTTTTTAGTACCTACTCAGGCATGTCCAAGGGTCATCTCCTGGTGTTTTCTCCTGTCTACCTGATGAATCTGGGCATATTGGGGAAATGTAGCAATTGCCTCATGTAAACAGACAACCCTCTCCTCCTACCACCCAACTCTACAACCTGTGAGAGATGCATATAGCCAAACTAGAGGCAAAGCTCTCTCCAACCAAGACTGGACTAGACAGTCAAGAGGAGAAGGTAAACACTTGCACCACACCACACTCAACACATAGTCCCACTAATTCTACACCACCAAAACCCACACATAGAAACACAAAAACATTCACAGAGGCTCTCAATAATAATCTGCCCAAGCAACAGAGACCTCCAAAGTAGAAACACAAGCAACCTCCACCCTCCAACACAACCTAAAGGACACATAGCCCACAAACTCAGTGTGCCACTCAACCACTCCCCATAAGGCAAAATAAAGTACCCAACATACTAGTGATCAGTGACTCTATAGTCAGGCACACAGATGTCCCTCTCACCAGGCTAAACAGGGCGAAGGTTACTGTCAGCTGGCTGTCGGGTGCCAGGATCCGCCATATAATGCACACACTCAGGTTACTCCATAACAAGTACAAATATGACTCTGTCATTGTCCATGTTGGTGTGAACGACCTGAGATGTCCCTGGACTACATGAAAAGAGACATGGAAGAGCTCTCCGATCTTGTAGCCCAGGTAGGTATAACCCCAGCCCTGAGTAGCATCCTGCCATTGCCAAGAATGATACCACAGTACAAGGACAAAATTATTGACTTCAACAATTGGCTAAGCTTCTGGTGTCATTCGAAGGGGATCCAGTATTTGTCTGCCTGGGATGACATGGTCAACAGGTCATTATGTTTTGCCAGAGATGGCCTGCACCTGTTGCTCCTGGGATTCTGGATACTGGCCAATGCTCTTGCTGCCCCTATAGTGGCTTTTTTAGGCAAGGTTCAAATGACAAATTCACCACTGTAACAGGTACAGGCAAGCAAAAACTGAGGGTAAAGCTACTCAATGCTAGAAGTCTAAACCTCAAAATTCACTCACTCGAGGCACTCCTTAAAATGGAGAACATTGATATCTGTGTAGTGACTGAGACCTGGTTCAATGCTCCAGAAAGCACCCCTGCATTACCAGGCTATAATTCATACCACACTTTTTGGCCATCTAACCTGATACAAAAAACAAAAGGAAGAGCCAGCAAGACCAAAACCCAGTATTAAACAATTTATTGTAAATACATAGGACAGCTCAGTGTGAAATGAGTTAACTCCAAGCATTCCTTTATATGGACTGCAAACAATTTTGATTGGTTATATCTAAAACTTGTCATTCAGACCAGGTGGGAAAAGACCACCCAACTTAACAATCCATTTTTTCTCCTTTGAATTTAATAATGCATGCCAACCTGTTTTGTTGGATTTTTAATAATATGAATAATATTAAACATATAAGAAGCTTAAGGGTGTGATACCTGATGTTTGTATAAAGCATTGTTGATTCTTCTTTTTTTAATATTGCTGATATGTTCTGATGTTTGGAAATTAGCCAATCTGAGCTGCAATTGGCAAAGAATTTTATCTCATATACATCAGAAGAGTTCCTACTGGTGAATTCTTTGGTTTTGATATTTTGTTGCAATTTGAGCAATGTCCACAGGGATGACAACCCGTAAGCATAGAACCTGTGAGAGTAGTTTGAATGGGTTCAGGCTTGTCCACAATATGTCCATGTTTGTAGTGACAGATTTCTGCCTTTCCTAAATGAGAAAGAACATCTGTTGGGAATAATGGGGGATAAGTCAGTATCATATAGTAAATTCCAATGTCTTTGTATGCTCTGAATCAGGTTATCTGAGTTTCTACCATATGTGGTAGTAAATCTAAGGGGTTGATTGGGAGAACTAAGGTTTGTCCTATCCATATTACCCACTTGGTATATGGCATTAAAGACATGGCCCATTTTGTAATCCCTATTCTTAAATCTGTTTACAAGGTCTTTGCTTTGTTCACTATAAGATGTGTTATCAGAGCAAATACGTTTTAGTCTGATGAATTGTGATTTAGGAATGTTTTTGCATATATGTGGGGGATGAAAACTGCTGGCATGTAATATGGTATTATATTCAGGATGTTTCCTGAATACTTGAGTGCCTAAGGTATGGTCAGGTAATCTATGGATAGCTACATCTAAAAACGTAATGTTATTGAAATCATAGTGTAAGGTGAAATGTATGTCCCATCGGTTGTTGTTGAGGTATTTAACAAATTCAAAGAGACCTTCCAGATCACCCAGCAATCATCAAGGTAACATCGCCAAATGTCAAGATGTTCAATGTATATATTGATGTTACTATTGTATATAAGATCCTTCTCCAAATAGGCCATAAAAAGATCGGCATAGATGGGTGCAAATGAGGAGCCCATGGCGGTAGCCTTGGTTTGCCAGTAGCAGACATCTTGGTAGTAGAAGACATTATTTGTTAGGACATATGAAGCCATATCCAGTAGAAATTCATTAAATTCACATGTATATAAGCCTGAGATTTGTAACCAATAGGATAAAGATTCTAATCCACCAGAATGTTTTTTGTATCATGTCCTTTTGAAACAATATTTTTTATATCATACTATTTTGATATATGTTTGCTGGAAGCCCAACCCTATTTTAAGCTTGGTTATTACCAAGTTTAATTATTTTATTATCCTTGGACTTATTAGGACTGCTTATGGTTTTCCACAGTCCATTTTTTGTTCCAATTTTGAACATTGATTCCTATCCTGTTATTTGGATTATTCATGTAGCACAATTATATTGTGTTCAAGACTATTTTTATTTCCAGCTTATCCAAGAGGGTTTAGACATTTGATACCCATTTTTGCCTTTTCATTCATTTTCATATTTGGCTTTCATTTGGCTTGATTTTCTTAATTGTGGTGGAGTGCTATATTTTACTGTTATTAGGTCTCCGGTTGGGGAGTTGGTTTTGGCTTGAACAGGCTGCAGTCTTCACTTCACTCTTGGAGCTGTTTCTTTTTGGTCTTTTTCAACCAGTTTCGATTAACGCTTGGTGATTTCGAGTGGATTTTAGCAGAACTTGCTTTCGCTGGAGATATTTTTGCAACAATTGGTGGTTGTGCATCATTTCAGTCCCTTAGGTTGTCATGGACGGTTTTGGGACATCTCAGAGTGAGTTTTGGCCTTGTGAACTGTTACATTTTTTATTTTGACTTCTGATATATGTTACATCTTTAGTGTAGGGAACCAACTAATATAAGCGAACCTGATTTTGATGAAAACACATGGGATTCTATTTCTTCTTGGAGGGTGTTACAACTTTTTGGACTACTTTCGTGTGGAGTTTCTTTCGTGAACTGTGTTATACAAGCGCTTCATGACATCATCGCCATTTTGTTCGCAAGTGGAACAGAAGCTTATTTTGACATTTTTCTAACAAGACTATATCCACAACACTTATCTTGATTTTGGATTACATCTGTTTGATTTAAACTATGGATTATATGTGATAATACGGTTTATTTTGGCATTTACTATTGGTAATTAAGCATCACAGCCTTCTTTTGTATTTAATCGTATAGGTCTCTTTTTCAGAAATTGCATAAGTTTCATATCAGTAAGGTTATTTCATATTCCTTTAGCAGATTCAGGTACTTATTTGCTTTTACCGGGCAACTATTTTGGGATTTATAAACCAACAGTAGTACTGATTCTGGCGACTGTGTATGTGACTTTATTTGCAACAGGGTACTTGTTTATCGAACACTGTTTGACGTTTATGTTTTTGTGACATGTTTTACTACTTAGGCTTTATATAGCTTTTGCTAATTCTGCAACAAGTACAATATTGAGTCTCTTTTGACATTTAATTCTACATCAGTGGCCATTTTTTGATCAGTATCACTGCATTTGGTCTTACTGTGTTTTTCCTTCGGTGAAGGATTTACAGTTTTTTCACATTAACATGTGTTTATTATTACTTATAACATCTATGTAGTGAATGCAGTTGAACTCAATTGTCTACCAATGTTGAGACTTATTATTTTAGTATTTTTGCTGAATGTTTATGTGACTCGACTTTTACATTAGGGGTCCATTTACTGATCAGTGTTTGGTGCTTATGCCATTGTGAATTGTCTCATAGCCTACAGTTCCCGTAATTATCACCATCTTTTGGGTATAATCATACCATTGGGTCCATTAATAGTTGAATCACAATCGATAACATTTTTGTTATCTACTACATCCTTTTAGAATCCCAAGCAATAGATTATTTCAATTTGTGTCAACAGTTTGGACTGTCAGGGATGCTCATTTTTTAGTACCCATTGCCATTTTTTCAATATTTTTGTATTATTGTATAACATTATCTTTGATCTTTTGCGAGTCGTCTTTGTCTCCACTGAGTTCCTTCATTAAAACTTACAGCAGCCACATTACCAATTTTGTCTTTTAAGATCTCCATTCTCTTTACTGGTGTGAATTGATTGTTGGTCAACATCTATATTTATTATTATATCTTTTTCCCTCACTCTTAGTATTAATTACTTTATATTCAAGTCTTGGGATCATAGAGTATTATCCAATTGCCTTTTGGCATTGGGCCATTTGTTCCTTTTTTACATTTGGGGTAATTTGGATCTAACTGTCCCTGGTAGTTTGATATCCTTTGAACAATTAGATGGGCATTTTGCCCATCCAATTTGGTTTATTTTGAGTGTGTCTTCGAGATTGTTCTATTATTCTGAATTACTTTTTAGCCCTAGATACTTATCAGGGACGTAGCCTCAATTTGAGTCTATTATTGCCCTTGATTTGGACATAGCCATTGCAGCTATAATTGTCCACATGTATTTATTTCTTATATAGTAACATGGATTTATTGAGTCTTGTCTCTGGACTTTCCTCAGATCATGAGGATCTGAGTGTTTTTGGTTTGGGTTCAAGCCATGATACTTCTAATATTGGTGAACCCATGGGATCAGAGACCACCTGTAATTTGGCATTCGACAAACTCCATAAACATTTAAGATCATTTGTGGCATGCCAAACTTTTCAAGGCATACATTGCCAAAATATCAAGGGTTAGAATACAACCCCTAGTTGCTGAAATAGATGAGCATGTCATTTGTTGAAGCATTAAACAAATATTATGAGCGCACAATTGATAAAGAAATCAATACTGTCTTGACTTTGGCTAATGATGTCAAACCTTTTGAGAAGGAGCCTTTTTTTGCTAAACATTTGACTAGAGTAGCTTCTGATCTTAACACTTTGGAGACACAACTCAAAACCAAGAAAATTCAGAAGTTTAATAGGGATATTTCGGACTACCAGGGCAGCAATCCATTTAGTGTAATAAAGAAACAAGTTAAATTTAATATTCCACATAGTCGTCCCATCAAAAGGAAAAGACCCAAATCAATACTAAAAACCAATTGGGCCTCTGACACTGGCTCTTCTACTGAGGAACCAACTTCTGGCCCCGAGAGTGAACTGCAGACTGCATCCGGTTCACCCATTCCCAAGCGATCACTTACAGGTGCCCCTTTAGGGCAAGGTACAAAAGGGGAAAACACAAAGGTGGTTACAGACATACAAGGACTCTTACAACTGGCTAATATCACACATGTACAATAATGTTTTAAACCTTTCCAGTTACAACTTGTCACCAATTGAAATTAATGTACTCAATAAAGGTTTATCATTTGTACCAGGTTTTTTTGTTACTGAAGATTCATTTGCACAGGATGTTTCCTCATTTTGTAGATTACTTAACCTTAGATTGTTTTTTGGTTGTTCCAATGGTTTTGATGCTGTACAGAAATGTACATATCACAAATCTACATTTAATCCTCCCATGCATCCTGTTGTCTCTCAATTTCAAAATAATGTTCTCAAGGATCTACATTATTCTCACTCAACATTTGATATTCGATCAAATAACATCACCAGGGCTGAACAACAAGTTATCCACAATTTACAAAATAATCATGGCATTGTCATCATTTCAGCTGACAAAGGAGGTGCTGTTGTGGTACTAAATTGGCAAGATTACAATAATGAAGCTCTCAGACAACTATCTGATGCCAAATATTATTCTAAAATGATTATAAATCCAACATCGAAATTTCAAAAGGAAATTTCTGAATTTCTTTCCTATGCCAGAGATGCTTCCATTATTGATTCCAACCTTATGCATCAACTCTCAGTACAAGACTCATCCAGTCAATACATATATTTCTTGCCCAACATACACAAGGATCCCACACCCCCCCCAGGGAGACCAATTGTATCAGGCAGGGGATACTTTACTGAACCCCTCTCCCTTTTTTTGACTGAGAAATTGAAACCTTTACTGTCACTTATTTGCTCACGCTTACAGGATACAACCAACTTCCTTCAAATCATTTCTGACACTCAACTGGAACCTGAATGGCGCATGTGTACTTTAGATGTTAGCACCTTATACACCAACATACCCCATTCTGGTGGATTAGAATCTTTATCCTATTGGTTACAAATCTCAGGCTTATATACATGTGAATTTAATGAATTTCTACTGGATATGGCTTCATATGTCCTAACAAATAATGTCTTCTTCTACCAAGATGTCTGCTACTGGCAAACCAAGGGTACCGCCATGGGCTCCTCATTTGCGCCCATCTCTGCTGATCTTTTTATGGCCTATTTGGAGAAGGATCTTATATACAATAGTAACAACAATATATACATTGAACATCTTGACATTTTGATGATTGCTGGGCAGTATGGAAGGGTGATCTGGAAGGTCTCTTTGAATTTGTTAAATACCTCAACAACAACCGATGGGGCATACATTTCACTTTACACTATGATTTCAATAACATTACGTTTTTAGATGTAGCTATCCATAGATTACCTGACCATACCTTAGGCACTCAAGTATTCAGGAAACATCCTGAATATAATACCATATTACATGCCAGCAGTTTTCATCCCCCACATATATGCAAAAACATTCCTAAATCACAATTCATCAGACTAAAACGTATTTGCTCTGATAACACATCTTATAGTGAACAAAGCAAAGACCTTGTAAACAGATTTAAGAATAGGGATTACAAAATGGGCCATGTCTTTAATGCCATATACCAAGTGGGTAATATGGATAGAGAAGACTTATTAACCTACAGGACAAACCTTAGTTCTCCCAATCAACCCCTTAGATTTACTACCACATATGGTAGAAACTCAGATAACCTGATTCAGAGCATACAAAGACATTGGAATTTACTATATGATACTGACTTATCCCCCATTATTCCCAACAGATGTTCTTTCTCATTTAGGAAAGGCAGAAATCTGGGTAGCACATTCAGTCACTACAAACATGGACATATTGTGGACAAGCCTGAACCCATTCAAACTACTCTCACAGGTTCTATGCTTACGGGTTGTCATCCCTGTGGACATTGCTCAAATTGCAACAAAATATCAAAAACCAAAGAATTCACCAGTAGGAACTCTTCTAATGTATATGAGATAAAATTCTTTGCCAATTGCAGCTCAGATTGGCTAATTTATTTAGCTACATGCTCATGCGGAGCTTTCTATATAGGCCAAACATCTAGGCCTCTCAGACTAAGAATCTCAGAACATATCAGCAATATTAAAAAAGGCAGAATCAACAATGCTTTATACAAACATCAGGTATCACACCCTTCAGCTTCTTTTATGTTTACTATTATTGATATTATCAGGGGTAAAAAATCCAACAAAACAGGTTGGCATGCATTATTAAATTCAAAGGAGAAAAAATGGATTGTTAAGTTGGGTGGTCTTTTCCCACCTGGTCTGAATGACAAGTTTTAGATATAACCAATCAGAATTGTTTGCAGTCCATATAAAGGAATGCTTGGAGTTAACTCATTTCACACTGAAGAAGGCTGTGTAGATAATACCAGCCAAAACCGGTTTGTGTACCTCTTTGCTGTCCTATGTATTTACAATAAATTGCTTAATACTGGGTTTTGGTCTTGCTGGCTCTTCCTTTTGTTTTTTGTATCATGTCCTTTTGAGCCGTGCAATTGCTTACGTGCAAACAATATTTTTTATATCATCTAACCTGAACCAAAACACTAAAGGCAGAGGTGTGTCCATATTCATTAAGGATATCCACACCTCCAGGCTAGTTGCTAAGCATAATGCATCCGAGATTATCCAAGTGCAACTAACTCTGGGCAAAACTGCAATCCAGATTGTAGCCTGCTACGGATCCCCCACCATGGCCCAGGATTCCCACTCCTCCTTTCTTGATATGCTGGAAAATATTAAGGTCCAACCAAACACCCTAATAATGGGTGATTTCAACTACCCCACCATTAAATGGGAAAACTACTCATGTACCAACTCCTTTGCTCAATGTTTTCTGGAATTCATAAATTCCAATGCTCTGGATAGACTTATCCACACCCCCACCAGGGGCAACATTATCCTAGACCTAGTCATTACCAACATGAGCGACCAGTGTTCCACACCTGAGGTCAACTCCTCGTTGGTCAGATCCGACCATAAGCTAATCACCCTAGATATCCACATCCTGCCCCCACCCCCATTAAGGAAACCACCGTAAAAAATTTCTCCAAAGCCACTTTCATGCTTCTTAAGACAGAAGTGGCAAACTTCACGGCACCCATGCAGGTGGACAATACAGTCACAACTGCCAAATCATGCACAAATGCACTCTATAAGCACTTACACAAGTGCATGCATCAAGCTATCCCTAACAGAACCAAGATGCTATCCTCCAAAAAAAGGAAGCCAATCTGGTGGTCCCCTGCCATAAGAAACTCTACAACAGAAGAAAGGAGCTATTGCAAAAGAGAGTAAAATCCCATGATTGGAGGAGCTCCCTGGTCAGCCTCAGCAAGAAGCTGGGATCCCTCATAAAATCATCCAACGCTAGTTACGAAAACAAAATCACCACTGATTCTAAGGACAACCACAAAGCATTCTATAGCTATGTCAAGAATCTCAATGGCAACACCCAGATTTGCTCTGAGTTACATCACAATGGCATGAAATTTAAAGAACCAACTGATATTGCCAAAATCCTGGCAGATAGGTTCAGTGCTAACTTTACCCCCCTCACCCCCTAATGGGCCCATATCTATATTGGAAGAATGCAGAGTCCCTGTAATCACAACTATGCAGGTAAAAACCACACTCTCTAAAACCAAGAAAACAGCATCCATGGGACCGGACAACATCCCAGGCTGCGTTTTACATGAACTCCAGAACGAACTGACTCCCCACCTAAGTACCATGTTCAATCATAGCCTCACTTCAGGCTTTGTGCCCACTGAATGGTGCACAGCAACAGTTATCCCACTCCACAAAGGGGGAGCCACCATGGACCCTGGGAACTATCGCCCTATAAGTCTGATGAGCCTGGTCTACAAGGCCGTGGAACGTATTGTCATGGAACTTATAAACAAAGACATTAGAAACCTACAAACTCTGGACCCCACCCAGTTTGGGTTTGTAAAAGGCAAATTATGTCTCCTAAACCTGATAGATTTCTTTGAAGCAGTCACCAAAGCCATAGATGAGGGTACGGAGGTTCACACAGCCTATCTTGACCTCACCAAGCCTTTTGACACCATCCCCCACTCTGGAATTATAAATAAACTCACTAAACTGGGTATAAGTCCTTATGTCACAAGATGGGTTGCCAACTGGCTTACTGACAGAACCCACACCATGAAAGTTGCAGACTCCAAATCTGACCTCAAACCATTGACAAGTGGAGTACCACAGGGTTCAGTTCTGGGTCCTTTCCTGGTTGGTATCTGCTTCTCTGAAGTACAGGCTAACACAGAAGATCTCTGGCTAACAAGGTTCACAGATGACTGCAAACTAGGAGCCATAATCGAATCCCCAAACAATGTGGACATCCTATAAAAGGGCCATACTGAGATAGATGCCTGGTGTCAGAGCCATGGCCTCAAGATCAATGCCAAAAAATGCATTGTCATCCCCTTTGATAAAATCTCTGTGCCCATGCATTACCATCATAGGCGGCAGTTTACTTAACACCGAAAGTGTGATAAGAGACCTTAGGACCCAGGCAGACAGCAGTCTCTCCTTTGATAATCACATTGCCACAATGGTCAGGAAATCCTTCTACTTGGCACACCTCACCGCAAAAGGGTTCTCATCCAGGAATAAAAAGGTCATTGTTCCCTTCTACTCATCACTCATTAGATCCACTATAGAGTACAGTGCCCCTTTTGGTATGTACCTCACAAGACATCTGCAACAATTGGAAAGGCCGCAGAAATACCTCACAAACAGGATTAATGGCCTCAAACAGTTGACCTATGCTGACCATCTCAAAAAACTCCAGCTTTACTCCATCGCATATCGCCTAATCCGAGGTGATCTCTGCCTAACATACAAAGCTATGTCCAACCCAGAGCTGCTGGATATGCTCCACCTAAAGAAATCTCAATCCCTCCAAGCTACACCCTCTAGGGACTTAAACCTGGTAATAAACAGAACATGCTGGAGGAATAGATTCCTGTCCCAGAGACTTCCCATACACTGGAACAAGCTACCCATCTGTATCAAACAGAGCTCCTCATTAGCACTCTTCAAGAAAAATCTTGATGAGTGGATGAGAAATAGGAAATTCACCCCGGGGATCACTTCTGTAGCTCTGCTCGACAGGGGCACAGGAAGATAATTTTCTTGGGTGGCAAAAGCCAGGGAACCTTTTTGGCTAGTCTTAATAAGGCCCTTGGGCCGATAGCTTAGTACCTACCTATGAAACTATGAACCTATGAACTCAGTTGCCCCTCCAAAACTCAGCAACTAAAAAAAAAAGGAATGTACCTGAACCTTTTTGTTTAGTGTGACAAATCACACAAGTCAGCAAGTAGCCAAAGGGTATAAAAAGTTGTCTGTGAGTCTCTCCAGTGGCTAGAGAACAAAAACAGTAGTAACATTGCTGCAAAATATGTTTTGGAAAGGGGCAGTAGAGAGAGCAGTGTAACCAGAACAGGTCTAAGGGTTTTACTAGAAACTACTGATGGTTCCAAGGAAAACTTAACACTTTAAGGGCTGTCTTAGATTCGTCAAAGCTAAGAAGCTTCTAAATGTTCCAAAGTTCAAAATGTTAAAGGGACAAGGCAGGCATTTAAAATTCAGCTCCAGTCTAAAGCAGAGCAAAGTGACGCCCACTTGAACACGTCACTCAAATTCTTACCCACAGTGTCAATTAGCTTGGAAACATCCTGTATTGCTTCAGTTGCAAGCCTGCTTTGGCTCCTAACCGCAACTGCGCTTTAACTTTGTGCTCCTGTCTCAGTGCTGTTGGACTTAAAATCTAAGAACTTTCTGACATTTGTTATGTTGGTTAAGCGTATTTTTTAATTATTTTCTATTTGCGTGCCGATATGTTGAACTGTATCCCTAAGAGGCAGTTTCACTTATACTTGCTGAATGTTCCTATTCTGGTGTTTGCATTGAATACAATGGTTTTCAGCCATGCTTCTTAAATGTGATGACTTTTGCAAAATGTCCAAGATTTTTGCTTATTTTCCCAGGTACGTTTATCATTAAACTGTGCTTTTCGAGCAAATTACTGTTGAATGCTAAAGAACTGTAGTTGGGCGATACTTACAGGCATTTGTGTTTCCAACTTCGTAGCCATCAGTAAATTCATGCTTATGTACAAGCTGTAATTCTATAAACTGATTAAGTTTGGAAGAGTAATATTTAAAAAAGTCTCCATTTTTATACATGGCTTTGTCTAAATTTCTTGCTCTAAAAAGTTAAGAGGTATGCTTCCAACCTTGATGTCAACGTCACACACAAAATCCTACCTCTCACAAGTGTTTCTTATCCGCTACAATGGTAGGTTTTTAGGTTAATAAATAAAATATTTCACTCTTTTTATTCTATTGCCAAGCTTCCCTTGCTAGCCACCACTAGTTCAGACTTTGTCCGCTCTAAGCATCTCCTAGGAGCTGTTGGATAAGCAGAAGGAACTCTGCATAACACCTGCCATCTGTCCCATGCATTCCATGCACAATCATTACACTTGCAAACTAGTCACATTCAGAAAACCACTACCTGGGTCAGATATTTCAATAATAAGTGTTTATCAACTGCTCCTGCTACTGAAAGTTTGCTTTTTAGAATGATTGTTCATTCATGTTATGGTAACCATAATGAACGATCTTTCTAAAAGGTAAAGTTTTGCTGACAGGAACAGTTAATAAGCCCTTAGTAATGAAACTTTGGTCCCAATTGCAGTTATTCATTCCTAGTGAACTGCATTGTATTTGTTACAATCTGGTGAAAAGCGATAGATATGGGAACATACCTCTCAGCCTCTTAGTGCAAGAAATCTGGACAAAAACCGACAAAATGTGGGGACAAAGGCATAAAAATAGGAACATATTTTAAATATTGCTTTTATAAACTTAGATAGTTGCTACTTGCTAGACTAACAGGGTTTGTTTTAGCATACATTTTCTGAAGGATTTGAAGACTGAAACTCAAATGTATGCCATTATTTAGTGACTTCAGTCATCAGATCATCCCAGTGATTTGCCAGGAAACCACAAATTTTATGAGGAACAGACCAAAAATATGAGCCAAAAATGTGGACATTCTGTGAAATTCTGGACAGTTGAGATGATTTATGTTCCAAGATAATTCTATTCAGTGATTAAAATATGAATGGGGTGGTTGATTGTAATTTATTACAGTTGTTACTTTACAAGGAGCTAGAGACACTGCTCAGCCAACAAATATAGTTAGGCACATCAATAGCAATCCAATAATGAGACTGTTTTCTGAATGTAAAAAATAAAATGTTTGATTCTAACAGGCTATGGATATCAAACGTTTCCTTCTTTGCAGGGTACTAATTAATATATAACAGTTTATTACAGAGGAAGTACTGCAACTAAGACAGAGCTTTATATGGTTTTGGAAGAAACGTTGGAAAATGTCATATTTTGCAGGACATGGCATACACTTTGGAGTGTAAAGGGTCTTATTTAACTTTACAGGCATGAAATATGCCTTATTTTATATTCAGTTAATTACTGACATGGCAAAAATCTATATTTATTTACTCATTTCAGTTAGATAAATGGCTAAGTGGACTATTTGGCCAACCTTTTTCAGTCACAATCTGGGCACCATTGTGTAAGACATTAGCATTACATTAGACAGACAATAAAGAGCACACAGTGACAAAGTGAAGATAATAAATTCTGTTTTGATTTAGAGATTGTACATTTCAGGTAGTCATTCAACCATTGGTCATTTGTTAAAATTATGTCTTTACTGGAAATATGTGACTGCACTGTTAGCTGTAAGAGATAGGCCCATAAATTATACAGTGCTACATTACTTGGTATAGCTATGTACCTACAGATTCTTAACCCTGTCCAGAGGAATTTCTGGAGTTCTTCTTATGCTTTGGCCAGTACTCTTGAGATCTGCAATCTAATAAGCAATAGTCTTATCAAAATGTTATTTAAATGCATCTCTGTAAATTCTCCCTTCAGTGTACTGAGAAACTGGTTATTTTTATGGCATTATTGCAGTAAATAAGTGTGGAATGTCTGTATTTATATAATTTTATGGTCATGTTTGAAAATGAAAACAGGTTTGCCTAGACTTGATTCTTGTTTAAAGTACAAATAAGCGAAATTAAAATGAAACATTTACTTCTCACACACCTCAGTAATTAACAAAGAAACACAGAATTTTGACGATAAATGAGGACCAAATGACTATCTTTTGTAATTTGCCTGCCTTCTATATATATTTCAAAACCCTACAAAACCAACAGCTTATGTATTTTTTAGCCACCAGATAGCATAATAAGTACTATTTTGCTGACCCATGTCTTTTTAAACGCATCATTCTTTCTGATACTGCCACTTTGTATAAAGCTATTTCCCACAACCATTAAGTGAAAAGCTATTTCTTTGTACTTACCTTAAGTCTTGCACTTCTTGATATTGTCAAACTGCATCCCTTTTTTGTTGTTGCTGTTGTACGTCTATGTTTCTCAAACTGTTCACTCGGACTACGCACATTCTCTTGGTGTACTTCATTGTTTTTTGTCATATTCTTGCCCCCTTCCCCTACACAATTCCTTTCTTTAACACTCCACAAACTCGGCCTTTGTAATCATTTTCTATACAGCTTGTGATGTAAGGAGTGCATTACTGTGTTGTCGTTCTCTGCACTGCATCTGTCCTGTCTATATGTCCAGAACCGCAAACAGTAGCCCAGATGGCATTGTGCCAACTATTGTAACTTTTCAATTTCCACTAATGTGTCTTCCTGCATTTATTCTTACTTTGCTTTCAATTTTATTTTGCCATGTCATTTTATTACTTTAAACAACTGTTATGAGATTTGTTAAGTCCCTTTCAAGTTTTTGTTGCAACTATTTCCACTCAACTAGTATAATCCTTTCATAGGTTATTGTTTCTAAATGTGACGTTTTGTATTTTATATTGAATTTAAGCTGCTGCGTTTAAAACTATTTTTCTGCTCTGGTCATTATAAATGACTGACTATCATTTCATTTGTTGGGTGATGTAAACAAAATGGTGACAGTTGATTTCTACTGCTAAAGTCTATAATATTTCTAATGTTTTAATGAATATGTTATTACTTTCTTACTGTTAGCATGCTGCAGCATTGTTTCCCTATTTCTTTAAGCGGTTTGATTTGCTTTCACTGTGGATTGTGGACTAAACTTTGGTTCATTTTATTTTTTTGGATTTTTTATTGTCCCCAATGCTCAATTGTGCATGTCTTTATAGCTATTATGCAGCTTCATTTGTCTTAATAGAACACAGTGAACACAGCAAAATATCTCTGTATTTTGTCACTGTACTCCCTGGTGACCTGGCATCGTGGAGGAGGAGACAGCGGCCGACGCGGGACCCAGGACTTTGATGTTCGGGCCGACTGGGGGCGACCTGTCAACGGATTGCCCAGATGTAATGACTGCAACAGTGAATACACTTGAACAGCTACATTTATGGTAAGTGTACACAACTGTACTTTCTGGATCTTTCTTTCCTTAACATGTTTGTGATAGTGCCCAAATTCAAAATGTTGTCACTTCACAACCTGTTACCTCTTTCAGTTTTCCTGGTAACACTAGACTTAAAAAATGTTTATTATCATATCCTTGTTAATCAAGACTTCAGACATTTCTTAAGGTTTTGTGCGACTGGATTACATTATCAGTTCTGTGCCTTACCCTTTGGACTATCCAGTGCACCAAGAATGTTCAAAAAATGTCTAGCTCCAGTTATAGCTCATTGTAGGCTACAGGCTATCCATATTGTTCCATATTTAGATGACTTTCTTATCTTTACATAGTGTTTTCAAACTGTCAGGAATCTCTCTCTGTTGGGTGAGATCTTAAACAAGCTAGGATTCGACTCCCTCACAGAAGGTTGTGCTCAATTCAAAGAGCTTTCATTCCACAGGAAAAAATAGATCTTTATTGAGCTCTAGTTCTAAGGTTTTCCACTCAGACTTCAATCAATGGGAGAGAATATCTCAGGATTTTGAGTCTCATAGCATCTATATTTCTCATGATACCCCTGGCAAGACTCCACATGAGAAATAAACAGTGGTATCTGAAATCTCTTTGGTCCCATTCAAATCCCACTGCTGAGATTTGTCAGAAGACAAACCTTTTCGTCGAGATAACAGATATCCTTAGATCAGGTCTCCCTTTTTCACTCCCTGTTCCAAAGTAGTTGGTCAGTCACCATAGATGCTTCAAACTTTTCTTAGGGGGCACTTCTAGGAGGGATAAAAGTGCAGGTGGAGACACAGTAAGGACAGATGCAGGCACATAAACATTAGGGAGGTACTTGCCCCGATCAAGGCACTCAACTCTCTGAAGCATCTTTGGTCCCCAGGACCTCTTTAAGTGGTTACAGACATTACCACAGTTATGTGGTACATCAACAAGCAAGAGGGGAACTAGGTCATACCCCCTTTGCTGACTAGACATGTTAGTTTGTGATATAGCTTCACAGCACAGTCTCATTCTACAGGTGTGCTGCATTCTGTTACAGAAAAACTGTGTGGCAGACAAGCTGAGCAGGACCAAGCCAGATCCTCACGAATGGAAACTAGATCAGATGGTCTTCCAAGATTTGATCCATCTGTGGGGAGTTTTTCAGGTAGACCTGTTTCCCTGCTGTGTGAAGAGTAAATTGGCAACATTTTGTTCCAGGACTCCATGTAAGAAGTCCTGGAAGACACATGCCTTTTCTTTGTCTTGGAAAAGAATGTTCCTATTTGCTTTTCCACCCTTTCCACTAATATACAGGTTAATTCTGGATGTTCAGTAGGAATCTCCCAAGATTATTGTGGTGACTCCTTTCTGCTCAGGCAACAGTGGTTCTCCCTACTTTTGAAAATGGCCAGGGGCAATTACCACAGCTTCCTCACAGACTGGATCTACTCGCGTAAGAATGGGGGTGTTTGATACACCCCAACATCAATCATCTTCAGTTGACTGCCTTGATGATACGATCTTAATTCCTTTTAGGCACCTGTTTAATGAGGACATGCAGCAGGTACTAATAGAGGTAAGAAAACCTGCAACTGGAAAATGATATATTAGCAAATGGAAAAGGTTTTCTAGTTCGTGGCAGCTACATAACCAGCACCAATTCAGGGTTAGCTGTTCTCTGGTTTTACAATGTTTGTGTGAGCTATTATCATATGGCCTTTCCTATTCCTCTGTCAAGGTTCATTTTAGTCCATTTCAGCATGTCTGCACATGGATCCTCCTATTTCAATGCAGTCTCATATCAAAATGTTCTTGAAAGGGATTTGCATAAGACACTTCCAAGAAAAGTGTTGGCCTCTGCTTGGGATCTTAATTCTGTGTTAGAGAAGCTAACACTTACTCCATTTGAACCAGTTAATTTGGCTCACTTGATGTTCTTAACATGGAAAACAGTTTTAATGATTGCTTTGATCTCTGAAAGAAGTGTGTTTGAGTTGCCAGCTGCTATGATGAGTCAATTCTATGTCATTTTGCATAGAGACAGGGTTTCTTTGAGAACTAGTCATTCTTTCTTGCTTAAAGTGGTATACAAGTTTGTTTTAAGCCAAACTGTCTATCTCCCTGTTTTCTTTCTTGAACATAAAAATAATGGTGAAAGGATACTGCATACATTGGATGTTCAGCCAACTCAAGTACTGTCTTGACAGAATTATATTTTTCATATCTTCGGATCTAGTTGTTCTTTTCTTGTGAAGGAAAAAGAGGGGACAACATGTGTCAAAGCAGACTATTTCCAAATGGTTGTCTAAGGCTGTTACCTTTTGCTGTACTCACCATAACAGACATTATTCAAGGCAGGGTCAAGGCCCACTCTACCAGGGCCTTGTTTTCATATATGGCTTTTTGGAAAGGGTTGGCTTCTAGAAGTGTTCTAAAATCTGCTACTTGGTTCTTTGTACTTAGTTTTACAATGCACTATAAGCTTGATTCCTTCTCTGGGTCCAGGTCAAGCTTTACTAAGACCATCATCCAGGAGCTCTGAGTCCTTTCCATCCACCTCCCAAATGTAGTTAGCTTAAGTAATCTACCTGTTTGGCTAAGGCTGCTGCAGCAGTGATCAATATGTTGAACACAGTACAATTGTGTAAGGTAAACTTACCATAAGACTAGATGTTTGAATGATCACTGCTGCAGTAGCTGCTCACGCTGTACACCCCGCTTTTTTTGTTTTTTTGTGTGTTTTTTCTACCAGGGTGTGAGCATTTTTTTTTTGTTGTTACTAGCGTTGTCTTTTTAGGCCACAGCCTCCTTCTCTCTGCTGCCAGGAAAGCTCTGAAGCACTTCCTTTTAGTCTGCTCATCTTGAGCTGCTTGACAGTTTGGGCATATTTAAGGTGCCCTGAAGCTTTGGAAGTTGGCTGACTGTTATATCCTTGGCTGCATATAACCTATATAGCGAAGGCTACTGCAGGAGTGATCATTCTAACATCTACTGTTATGTTAAATTCAGTTTACACAACTTTACTTTTTGTCTATAATTCTTTCTTTAAATTCTTCTAGGCACTTATGTGAATATATAATGTTTTCTTCAAAACCCACATTTAATCTAATTTAGTGCTTTCAGTAAATGAAGGGCGGCCATGGTGGTGCAGCGGTTAGGGTTGCCACCTCACAGCAAGAGGTTCTCCGGTTCGATTCTCAGCTGGGATGCCTTCTGTGTGGAAACTGCATGTCCTCCCTGTGGTCGCGTGGGTTTTCTCCGGGTGCTCCGGTTTCCTCCCACATCCCAAAGACATGCAGTAGGTGGATTGGACACTCTAAATTGGCCCTAGGTGTGAGTGTGTGTGCCTTCTGTGGAAGTATGGGTGCTGGGCTGGCAACTCGACACTGTAAAACTCCAGTGCCAATCATGAGTGGACAGATGCTCCGCTGTGGCGACCACTGACCGGGAAAAGCTGAAAGAAGAAGACTGTGTTGTGGTAAGCATATAAGTTTTCAGGTCTTCTGATGAATGACTCCCTATTTGGTTCTTTGCACTTTTATAGTCCATTCTTAGATGGAAATGCTTATAACTGTTACAGTGAAAGTGAATACATGGCAATTATATTTTGCTTAGTTTTCATGCTACTGTGCTATTTTGCTAATTTGATTTACTTAGCAGATGTTGGAACAGAGGTTTTCACATTACCACAGTACTAATCAAACCTACCAGTGCTTAAACCACCAAAAACCAGGACATAAAAGTCACCAGTCCAATTTAATTCATGTTTGACTGGTGACTTTTTAAGCTCTGGTTGCAGTGATTTATTTGCATCTGATTTCAAGAATCATTAAGGTGCGTTTTTGCAAAACTAAAGCTTTTGGTGAGTTTTCACTTTAAAAGAGTCTGTGAATTTTTGAGGTTCCGTATCCATTGTTAATGCTTTAGAAGGGATATTTGTAATGCCAAATGTAACTTAAATAGTTGATTTTAAGCTTGGTTAATATTGATAAATTGTTTCATTTCCTGTTGTCAGAGCTTTCTTCTAGTGAACTTAACTGAAAGAGTTTTGGGCATGTGCATTTGCTTGACTATAGCTTGCTTTTTATTTCACTTCTGGTATGTTAAACATATGTAGCATTTGCACTTGTATTCTAACATCTGGCTGTCACTTCCTTTGATTACAGAATAGGAAATAGAGTTTAATTATTAGAACAGTTGATTACACCGGTTTTTATGTCGTCTGTGATCTTGCTGGCTATGCATTCATAGTTTTGTAGAGGTTTACTTTGAATTGTTGGCTATTGCATAGTTTATTTTGTGAACTGACCTATACAGACTATGAGAAAACACAGCAGCCTGATAGATTTCTACTCGGAGGTCACCTACCTGATGCCTAATGATGGGCTTATGTTTGCTTCTTTGGCTACTGCAGATTTATACAACCAGCACTGAATCTAATCATCAGAAGGCCATTTTAGACAAGTTGATGGACATTTATTAAAGTTTCAAGGGTATTTTATTCTTACAATAATTACGGTCATCTGTTGGTTCTGGGACTCCAAACTAGATATTTGGTTCAGGCAGTTTGCTGAAATAAAATAATCCATCATGCCTTACTGACTCAGCACATTTTTTCCAGTTTTTGAGATTTTCTGAGAGTGGGTTTGTATTTGCCATTTTCATCTTCTTATTGTTATGTTTTTACTGTGTCATTTCATTTTGTTTCCTTACAGTCTATGTCCTGTGTTATTTTAATTTCTGTGAAAGGTTTAGCTTTATGAGTCTCATTCACACTTAGTAACCTTTATTGTTATTCTTTTTTAGTTTTGTTACATCTTTTGAATTATTTTGCCATTAAATATTTTTAATAATTTTTGGGAAATTGCTTGTGTATTTTTGCTGCAGTAAGATCCTCCTATTCTAGCGCCTGCAGCTTGGCCTGTGCCCATTTGATTTTTTTGCTGCTGTCTCATATTCACTGGTTACTAGGTACAGTAGGAGACATCACAAATGTTGTCAGCATGACCATCACCACCCAAAGCTGAAATGCTGCCCGAGCAAGAATCTGGCCTGCCTGGTTGTAGTACATTAGAAATTAGATCACATTTTCCAACTTTTAGGTAGGACTTCTCTCCCTGGGGTCCTGCCCAGGACAATGGACTATGCAATTAAATGTAAGGTTGATACAGAATAAGTTGGATTTTCTGACTTATTATTTTTTTTTCTGCTGACTTGGTATTTATTCTGTAAAGCAGGCTGTGTAAAATTCAGAACCCTGTCTAGCAGCAAGCATTCCCCATGTCTCTGTGCCATTTATAACCCAAGACAGAGTAGTATTGTCAATGTTAGTAAAGTCTGCATCTGAGCTTGTGGCGCAGCTGATATGCATCAGGAATGCAAACACTTTTAGAGGAATACGTTTTAGATTATTTCTTGTGTGCATTCACCTGCATACTTTGGGGAATTTCTGTAAGAAGATTTGACTCACAAGCATTGACTTATTGCATCAGTGACATAGGTGGTTAATAACTGGATATTTCAGTACCCAAGGCAATGCCAAGATTCATAAACTCACTGTGGAACTACACTGTCATTAGGCAAGTTTTATCTTCCCTCAGTCATTTACTGATGTTACCCACAAATCTGGATGCATTTTGGACTTATTCTTCCAAATGAGTGTTGAGGCTAACACGTTGGTGGATGCCAAGTCATGGTCTCATTATTACTTATTTCATTTCAGACTTGGACTTCCAAACGTATTGTCCACCATTATTGAATGGGTCCACTATAGGGTTTATACAAAATATTAGTAGCAGCTGTTAAAAGGGGTCAGTGCTAATGATCCAAACACTTGAGTCAGTGCTTATGGTACTTGGTAGGGTTGGAGGTTGGTATAATTGTGAAGGTGTTTACCACACACACACACACACACACACACACACACACACACACACACACACACACACACACACACACACATATGAGGTGCAGGGTTTGATTATCACCTTTGAAAGTTAAATTGCCTAGACTTAAAATGGCAGACAAGGGCAGCTAGCCTAATACTTACCTGCAGACTTATGAACCTATGGCTACAGCGGGTGCTGTGGATTCTGTTGTTCCAGACAGTGTCTGTCTTACACCTTCCACTTACTGTGGTTTGACCACAAGCATTGAAAAATGAAAAGTAGGGGGTGGATTGAACACTGGTAGACAATATGTCTGCCTAAGGAGACTTAGTTTAGATGTACATTATTCTACACATAATACACAAGTGTCACACAAGAAGACATTTTTGTCCTGTGAGATTTATGCTACATCTCACCATCTTGCTGCACTCTTCTGAGCCACAGACAGGCTCCCAGTATAATGTGCCCCATGCAGCTGTCCCAGGCATTTGCTCTGCAGAATCTGAGTCAGCTGATTTTGAGACGGTTATGACTCCAGTTGTATTTTGTACACAGTCTCTTGTGGACTGGATCATTGTTTCTAGGAATTTGGTTAAATACTGCCTTGTATCCAGTCCTTACTGGCAGTGCGGGTTTCATTATCGTAATTAAATCATATACTTAAGAAAACACTATTGGATCTGGACAGGTTGAAATATTACTGTCCTGTCTCTAATGTTCCTTTTATAGGTAAAGTTATTGACAGGGTAGTGCATACTCAGATGTTTTCCATTTCCCATCACATGGATGCTTAAGATCTAAACACAGCACTTAGGAAGCTCCAATGTGGGTGGTCAGTAACCTTCTGAAAGTGAGAGAATAACATCTGTATTCCATCCCAGTCCTATTTGTTCTCTTTGGGGCTTTTGATACTGAGGAGTACAGCATTCTGACTGAGTACTTAAGATCATATTGTGGCATTTCTGGCATCATTGCTGAGCAGTTTGCCTCTTACATGTTTTTTTTTTTTTTAGTGCACTTACACAGCTGGTCCTTGGCTGCCTCCAGTACCTTTGCACATCCCCTGGGACTACTACTCTCTCCTGAACACTCTAGACTTGTTCTGACACATGTTTGAGGCCTGTGCAGAGACTGAGGCATCCTGCTGCAACATGATATTGTTGCTGGGAGAAGAGTTTGATTTGTGCCCTAACTTCACATTATCACTCACACACATGCACCCAGTGTCAGATGGTCAGACATGCAGTGGAAACATGTAGCCTTTAGTTTCATTTCTGTGGTGACTCACGTAGTGTCCCCCACCTAATCCCATTTAGCATAATGCCCCTGTTACATGTCCCCTGCCTTTTTCAGAGCTCTGATGTAAATGGCATTGCTGCAGTTGCCCTCCCTGCTAGGATATGATGCCCATCTTTCGGATGATGCACCTCAGTGCTTTAGCCACTAATTAAGCCTGAGCCGCCAGAGCCATAGTTCAGGCTTCTTCCCTTTATGCCATGGTGCAGCTACTGACTCTTACATTTGGGTCTCACACAGCAGGTGGTTTCCTGAGGTTATTCCTCCAGTATTCACTATTTTAAATATGGGGTACTACAGAGATCAAACATTGGTACCTCATGTTCACAGTGTACAAGCAGACATTTAGGCAGCCTTATGAGAAAGAGTTATTCATTGTTAATCTGATGCTGATTATATTGTACTGTACTCTTTACTCAATAGTCTCTCTTGAAGATTGCTTGGATTCTATCCTTCAATAAAGGGCATAAACTCAACTAAAGCTTATAATACAGCTAAGACAAAGCTACTGTTGACACATGCCTCCATTCAACATTCAAACTGTCCTCTTCTTCTATCCCCCCTTATTATATATGGAAAGGATAAATTGCAGTTTTTATCACCTGTCAGATATCTTGGCATGATTCCTGATGACAGCCTGACACTTAAAGACAATGTGTCAGCCATCGCAAAATCATCATATGCTCATCTTAATGATATTACCGTAATCCAGAATATTTTTCCATTGCTGGCTTTCCTGATGGAGGACCATGTGACAGAAGACATGTCTTGGTCAGCTGTAATGACATTTAACCTTGAGCTTATTGATAGTGATGTTGCATGGCTGTAGATGGTATAGAATTCTGTAATTAGGCTTTAGGCCTTAACATATCAAGCATTTGTTGCAGGATATGAAATGGCTACCAGTTGCTGCACAGTTGATCTTTTTTTAAGATCCCTTACATTCCATCCTTATATTAACCTTCAGAGCCCTGCACAACAGCCCTTCTCTCAAGTTAAAGGAACTGTTGGTGGCCTATTTCTTATCAAGGTCTTTTAGCTCATCAAGTGAAGGCTTGTTGCCTCTACTAAAGGCTTCCGCACCTTGTACCACCTTACTTAAGTGGGCTAACATTCTCCCCTTTGCTGTACCTCAGACACCCAAGATGCTAATTGAATCTAATTGAAATTCAGTATTTTGAGTTTTCAGTATTTTGAACTTTCAAGATTTTGGCTTCAGTATTTTGAATTTCAAGATTATTAGTTTTCAAGATTTAGAAAAGGACGCGCGTGTGTGTGTGTGTGTGTGTGTGTGTGTGTGTGTGTGTGTGTGTGTGTGTGTGTGTGTGTGTGTGTGTGTGCACGTGTGTGTGTGTGTGTGTGTGTGTGTGTGTGTGTGTGTGTGTGTGTGTATATATATATATATATATATATATATATATATATATATATATATATATATATATATATATATATATATATATATATATATATATATATACATATACATATGTGTGTGTGTGTGTGTGTATATATATATATATATATATATATATATACATATATATATATATATATATATATATATATATATATGTGTGTGTGTGTGTGTGTGTGTGTGTGTGTGTAGGTAGCTGTAGATATATGTATACACATGGGTGCTGTATACTCTCAGATGCACATTTTGTCAACCGAGTATACTGCTGTCACTGTATATCAAAAGTGTCATTGTCGACATTTAGAGAGTTCAAGTGTCACCCTGTCAACTGCTCCTGTTGTATGTGAATTATGTTTGCATGCAGGTAAGTGGGTTTTGACAGTTATGGTTAGAATATGGGTTAGGTAGAGAGATACATTTAGTTTCATCTAAAGAAATGGTAATATTCTAAAAGGTGTGTGTGTGTGTGTGTGTGTGTGTGTGTGTGTGTGTGTGTGTGTGTGTGTGTGTGCGTGTGTGTGCGTGTGTGTGTGTGTGTGTTTTGTAATGTGCATTCTGAGCCACATCCAGCACTAAATGACCTAGGCAGTTGCCTAGGGCCTGCTGGCTGGGGTGGTTGCCACAACATTTAAATTACATGCCTGCTTTTCTTAACTGTTCTTCTTTAAGAATGCACTCTGTGTCTGTGCATGCATCAACCCATGCCGATCTACATTTCTGCTACTTATTTATGTGTGTCTACGTATGCATATTTTAAACATTCCTGTTTCCTTGCTGTTTTTTTTTCAAAGAAGACATTCGTTCCAAGGATATAGCTTCCTTCTTTGTAGTGTGTATTTATAATGCCCTAGTTAGGGATGATGGTTAGTTAATTAACTTGCTTAGGCCCAAACCCTGTACCTTGGGTACAGGAGACAAGAACCTGATCCTCTACACCAACTACTAGACTACTTAGGTACTGCAGTACATTTTTCAAGGAACTGTATGTTTCAGTGCATTAACAAGGAAATGTGAGTTTCAAGGGAGTAAAAGTTTACTGTTGCTCATGCTAAGTCTGTTTTTAATGTGCAACTGTTTTCTTTAGCAATGGCCATTAGTGTTTGTGCGATAGAGTTTCAAAGCAGTGTTAGTAGCACAATAGGTAGTTTACTTGCCTTTGTTTAGAAAGCTGTGGGCCATACTTCCACACCATGTAGATGGATTGCTGATACTGGAATGTAATTTAAGGGGTGTGGGGGTGGGGTGGACACCTCAGTGTGTCCTCCTTTAGATGAGATGCCTAGTAACTACAAACTTGTTGGTTTGCCAGCCATTCCCTATCACAATATTACCAGTTTACTGACTTGTTCATGTTAAATAGGAAATGTATTCTTCAAGGTGAGACGTCACTGAGCTTGTGGATGTAACACTAAATGTAAAGATGCATGCTAGCAGCAGTCTCTTCAGTACTTACAGATGTCTTTGATGTGGAATTATTTAGACGACTTTTACTTCTGCAGAGACGGTGCATATTGACTGATATTGTTGGATTGTAATGTTTGATTGGCCTTTTGTAATTTAAATGTTCTGAAATGGTAAGTTTTTTTCATTATTGGTTCATAAGTTTTGCTTCATTGCTTACTGGAAAAAATGTTTAAAACTACAATTTTAAAACACACCCGAACAAGTGGTGTTGCATTATACAAGGACTCTAATTTAATACAATCAGGAAGGTGAATCAAAGAACACATGCATGTATGAATTGTCCTAAAAATGTGTGCAAGGGGTCTATGGTGTGAAAACAGCCCAAAAGTAAACTTAACCTGCCACTGACCAGATGCATTTTCTTTGAATGTAGTTTCAATTCTGGTTCAAGGGCAAAGAACTTTACTGTTCATGCTGCCTGTTTTCATTCTAAGACTGTATTGTTTTGTTTAGCAAATGGCTATAAGTGTTATGCTATAAAAGTTGAAATAATTTTAAATTAAATCCAAATATCTGTAATCATTCTAAAAGTAAAGAATAAAATAGTATGTAGATTGACAGGTTTGAACTGTGTTTATGATAACTGGGGAGAAATAGCCATGTAATAGGACATTGGAATGGCTGCGGGGAGGGGTGTTGCTGTTGCAGGCTGGTGTCCTCAATCCATTATCCTGCCTAGGCCCAATTGGACCATGATCGAGCTCTGTATCCATGCGTTTCTGAATTAATGTTAAAGTTTGGACTAGGGAATGTGATAGTTTTAATGGTGTGTATTTGTGTTGGTATGCAAGCAATGTATATGTATTACCAGTTTTGTTTGGTGGTACTATTAGGGAAAGGGATTTTTTTGTAAGATAATGTGTCGGACTGGGGTGAGGGGCAGTGGCAGGGTTATGATAAGTAAGGTTGTATGGGGGGGATGAAGCTGTTACCCTCTTCCATTATTTTCCTTCTATCTCAATTTTCAGTTTCCTTTGATATCATCCATTTGCTGCCATTTGCTGCCATGATCATTAACTTGACTATACTCAGTTTCATCCCAGGTGCCATTAGTTTTTCTTTCCTATACCCTATCATGGCTTATGGTACTGGCTGCTCGGCTGCAGCACCCCCCCCCATGTAAAAAAAAAAATTGGGGGGGAGGGGACAGGAGCAAGCTTAAGCAATTTATTTTTCCTCTTAAGAGAGCACAGAACTCCTTGCATACTGCTGCACATGTGCAGAGTTCTGAGCTCCAAATTGTATAAAAAAGGAAAAAAATCATATAACTCCAATCATCTGGCTGAAAACACCTCAGCATTATACTTATTTAAATGATTACCAAGGCAACTAAGATGAAAATTAGAAAGTCACTTGAAACGGGGTTCCACCGGCTGTTGTATGAAGCAGTGAAGAGACGTTTTAATTGGACTAGGCTACCTCATGTGACTGAGGCAACCTGGTTTGTAAATACAGGATGGGTTTTTACAGACATACCAGAATGGGAGTAAGTTTATTTAGTTGCTAATATAAATATTGTATGTATGTATATGCAAACATTTTTTTTTCAAAAACTATCCTTGACTTTGATCCAAAATGTAGGAATAAGAAGATAAGCATTTTTTCATTTTGTCTACACCCTTGCACTCAAACACACTCTTAAATCATTTAAGAGTATGTTTGAGTGCAAGGGTGTAGACAAAACTTTACATTTTGTACTTAAACCTAATGTTGTTGCCCCCATCACCCACCTATCATTTTGAAAATGTACTCACCCCTCAAAATGCTACCCCCAATACATATATTTTAATGGTGGATATGCAACACTTCTAATAAAGCAGCATCTAAGATTGCCTCATATGTAAGGCAGAGATCGCCTCTGAGTAGTCTGTAACAAACAAAATAAAGTGACAGTGGCTTCAGACGATCCACATAGGATGGAGGATGGAAACCTTGAATTTTTCGAGTGAGGAATCTTTCTGGTTCCTCCAGTTGCTGAAGGTGCTTGGAAAGGTACATACCAAAGGGGAGTTGTAGTCAATTATTGACCCAATGAGGGAAGATTACAGGGAGGTTATTGCTTCCTCTTTTTTTCTGTTGGCTATGCCCTTAATTATGAGCGTTTTCTCAACTATCTTTCTTGCTGCTAACTTGGAGTTCATTGTGCTATATCCTGGTTTGAATCCAAACTGCTCATCCCCCATCTTACAGTCTAGTACTCTGTGTATTCATTTATCAATCACCCTTTCCAGAACTTTCATGCAGTCAATATCCTTCTAATGTACCTTCAACCCAAAAAACAGGACAAATGTTTAGGTGACGATGTTTTGTAAATAGATGACTTACATCTAAACTAAGAGAATTTATAACACTGCATACAACTTACCCCAATGAAACACTTTTCTGCATGTTAACAAGGCAATACATTGCATACCCAGAAGATATATAACGAGGTTACAAACCCAAACCAAAACTCTGATTTTATTCCTTAAAGGCTGAAGGAAAATACTGGGTTTTTTTTGTTTGTTTGTGAGGACTAAGCAATACATTATGACAAAATGAATTTGCTGGTGTTATTAGCAGACTCTTCCTGTAAAACTAAACGAGATATACAACAAGCAGTAAAGCAAACTGACAGTATGATGAGTAGCAAATATGAGGAGAACTACAGGTTGTGGTGAATGAATTCCCTGCCCTATGTTCTATGAAAAATCCCATGTTTTTTAAATATTCAATTGGGCCAAATTTGGAATTTAATGTTTTTATTCCTGGAAAATGGAAAATCAGTGTCCTCAATCATCAGCTAACTCGGTTACCCACAGTCCATTGATGTTAACTTTCATGCATGGTAGACAAAAGATTGTACCAAAGATAAAGGAGCCCAGGACATATCCTTATGGAACACAGGTTGTGACACTGTTCTGGCTACAGTAAACAAATCTGACCTTAGAGATACCCAGTTACCTATCCAACAAACTATGAAAGTTAATGTTGAGATGGTAGACCATGGGGAATAGGGTTGAAGGCCAGTTAAAGCCCATGTATGCATCATGGACTGTATACCTCTCATGCACACCAGTCAAGTTTTCATTGATTTTCTTGGACATTCCTAATTTTGGTTCACTTTTTTGATAATGTCCAAAGTGTCTGCCCAGCGAGTTCCTGCTCTGATCCAAAACACTTAGATGATCTCCACTTATGTTGTATCAAAAGTAAGGTTGCCTTTAAAAAAAACTTTCTATTACTAGCAATAAACAAGAATACCCATGCAGTGGGTAATCAGTTATTATCTTATTATCTGACTGTAATAACTATACAGATCTTGGAGTTGTAATAACTGATGACTTAGGTTGGAAAAGTCATGTAAATTTACAAACAGCGCAATGATGTAACATAATGAAAGTGATCTCACATTCTTTTGCCAATCAGAGGCCGGACTTTCTTCTTCCCTTGTGCAAAGAAAAGACCAACATATAGTATGGTGTGATAGCTGCTAAACTATTTTATGGAAGGACTGTTGTTGTGACAATGTGTGGCCATGGTGGTGCAGCGGTTAGCGTTGTCACCTCACAGCAAGAGGTTCTCCAGTTTGATCCTTGGCTGGGGTGCCTTCTGTGTGGAGTCTGCATGTCCTCCCTGTGGTTGCATGGGTTTCCTCCAGGTACTAATGTTTCCTCCCACATCCCAAAGACATGCTGTAGGTTGACTGGACACTCTAAATTGGCCCTAGGTGTATGTGCATGTGTGTGCCTTCCATGGAAGGTTGGGCACTGGGCTGGCAATTCGACACTGTAAAACTCTACTGCCAATAATAAGCGGATAGGTGATCCGCTGTGGCGACCCCTAACCGGGGAAAAATGAAAGAAGAAGAAGACTATTGTTGTGAGAATGAGATACATTCTGGCTGCATCAATCAACTGATAGGAATCCAGAATGCTCATGTCCCATTTTACTTTCTACTACTCTGTGTATTTAAATATCAATCACTGTTACTGGAACTTTCAAGCAGTGTGATAAGTGTTCAATGCTTCTATACTGACCACAGCTGTAAATGTCCCGTTTGTCTTTGAACAGTGGCATTAGTTTGCATATTATCTAGTACTCTCAGTGTGCAATGAAAATGAAAATATTTGTGATTGTAATGGTATTGAAAAGGTTGTAACAGACAATGAAGGTGACATGCATTTATTTGTTGATGAGACCTATGGAAAGATGCATGGTGAATGTATGAATATAAATGTGGATGATATAATTGAGCCTGTTCATGGCAATAATGAAGTGGCTATTATTGAAGGTACAAACCACCAGTTGCTTAAGAAAAATGGTTTTTGCATCTACAATTATACTGATTTAGTTGTGGGTGAAATTCATTTTGAGCTTTTTAGTAAAGATGTGAGTTTTGTACCATTGTTCAAATTAGATACGGCCCAGGTTTTACTGGATTTTAAATTGTTTACTAGACAAATGCATTTGAAAGTGTTTTTTGCTACTGAGGGAAGGGGTATAATTAGTGGAAACTTGAACAATGGTACTAGTGTAAATGTGTTAAAAAGAAAAAGTACGTTTGTACCTCCTTTTAATTCGGAGGTATTGAGTTTTGAAAAACTGGTGGAAGTACAGATACGGAAATGTTTAGACAATTCTAATTTTGTTAATGACAACCTATCATCACAGGAGAGAGAATTGTTGGATTCCCTCAAAAAATCTGGTCAATACAGATTTATGAAGTCAGACAAAGGGGGAGGGATGGTTGTGATGTCTAAAATTGAGTATATTTCTGAAATGTCTGCCATTTTAAACAGTGATGACACTTATGCCACTGTGTCTAGGAGTGAGTTCAATAGGGCATATTATAAAATTGATGTATTTTTACATGATGCATTATTTCAAGGTAACGAGGTTGAATATGATTATTTGTATGTAAAATTTCCAAGAATACCTACTCTGTTTGGTATCCCAAAGGTACATAAAGGGGCAGACAGGCTGCAGTTTAGGCCTATTGTGTCGGCTAAGGGATCGAAAACAGAAACCTTAGCATCATATGTAGATGTTGTAGTTAAACCGATAGTCAATTCAGCCATACACATTATTAGGGACTCATGGCACTGTCTTGATAGGCTGAAGAAACTAGAGACAGGGAATATAAGTTTTGGTTTTCTCACAATTGATGTTGTGAATCTATTTTCTGTCATTCCACATATGATAGGATTAGAAATGTTTTTTGAAGCTATGATGGATGGTGGATTGATGGAAGGGACAAAAGCTAGCTTTTTACTTGGATTGATGGAGTTGGTTCTTAAGAATAATTTCATTACTTTTGAAGGTGAATTATTCCAACAAATGTCAGGTGTTGCGATGGGTGCAAGATGTGCCCCAGTGTTTGCAAATGCTGTTTTATTAACATGGGAGAGAACACACATTTTTTCATCCGACAAATACATTAATAATATATTAATGTATAATAGATTTTTGGATGATATTTTGATTTTATGGAAGGGGGATGAACAGTCAGCAGTTGAGTTTGTGGAATTTTTGGGTACAACAACAGAATTTTTGAGATTTACATTTCAATGGCATGAAGAAAGGATTAATTTTTTGGATTTGACAATTAGTAAAACATTAAGAGGTTTTGAAAGCAATATCTTTAGGAAGGAGAACTATTCTAATTCACTGTGCATTTTACCAGTTGTCACCCCTTCCATCACAATAAAGGAGTAATCAAAGGGCAAATGGTGAGAACATCGAGGCTGGTTAGTGATGATATCACATTTAGAACAGAGTTATTTAAACTAATAGGTATGTTTTTAGACCGTGGATATCCACTTAAGCTGCTTCTAAGTGTTAGAAGGGATGTTTTAAGGGAAAGGGGTGGTAGGTACGCCCCAATTTTGCACACTGGGGTAGCATCAATGAAAGAACAACAAATTGATGGTTCAGTTAAAGGAGTAGATGTAAGATTGATTTTAAAATATAATCCTAGGACGCCTGAATTGACTAACATAGTAAAAGGTATATGGAATTTTACCCTAAGTGATGAGATTAAGAAAATTTTGGGTTCGGAACCAGTGGTTGTTTATAGTAGGGGAGAAAATTTAAAAGGTATTTTGGAAAGAAAGAGCAAGAATAGGTTTAAGTCTATTATGAAAAAGTGTGGCTTTTGTAGATGGTGCAGATACATTAATAAGAGCACTTATGTCAGTGTGAATGGTTACAAATATACAATTCCCTGTCCGGGACAATGTAATTGTTGTACAAAGAATTTAGTTTATTTGGCGACCTGTTCCTCATGTGAGGCATATTATGTGGGTAAGACCATTAGGAGGTTACAGGATAGGATTGCAGAACATATCAGATCCATTAAAAAGAAGGACAAGCACAATGCACTTTATTTGCATAGTATGAAATGCACGGATTTCAACAAATTTACATTTTTTGTTATAGGGCGTGTGCTAGATTGTGGTGAAGGTGGTGATATAATCAACAAAGTGGGGGCATTGGAAACAGAATGGCAGATAAGATTGGATGCCTGTAGGCCTTCGGGCTTGAATGACTATATTTCACTCAAACCAATGTTAAAATTGAGGTCCCAGCAAATATGACAGCAAAACATATTTTGAGTGATATGAGATATGACTAGTTGCATTTACAATATGCTTTATCATGAATTTATCTTGACAAAAATCACATTGTAACCTGTTAAAGTGGATGAAATAGTTAGGTTTTATAGGTATTGAGATCATTATAAGGTTGAAAATAATTATAGGTAAATCAACAATGTAACAATTCTTGTTTAATTTTTAAAAAAATAGATGTTAGTTGATAGGTTTATTATACATATATTTGTTATATTTTATACATTAACATTGATGTACATAGTTTTAAATTTATTAATTAGGGTTGTTAAATGTGTAGGTGGGTGTGTTTTTTGGTTCAATCCAATGGGAATTGTTTTTATGCAATATAAGGAACAGGAAATGTTGAAATGAATGACTCTGATGAAGCCAGATTGCTGGCGAAAGCGCTTAGTCGTGGATGTACTTTGTTTTAATAAATGAACGTTGCTCTACTGTGGAAGTCGGATTGTGCTTTGTGGTGACTATCTTGATTTATATACTCTCAGATATGCCTTTCTCTCCGTACTGCTAGGAATTCTCATTAGAGCTATTTCTCCCCTAACTCACACAATATCTTGATCATATCTACCATGAACTCTTCTAAGCCTGTTGCTTTTCCTGACTTCATTTTCCTTTCTGCTCAAATTTCTTCTTCTATGGTGGGTTCCCCTTCTCTCATTGTGGGCTGCCTGAGGGAGTACATCTTCTGTGGAGTTTTCTTCATTCAGAAACTGATGGAAGTACTCCTTCCATCTGCCTTTTGACATCCTTTGGACTCGTGAGCAGGTTGTCGCTGGCATCCCTTATGAAGGGTGTCTGATTAGCTTCTTTATCTTTTTGTCTCTGTCTTGAAAGCTGCTACAGTTTCTTTGTGGTATTTACTGAGTGACTGTCCAGAAGCTGGTATGGTGCCTCTGATGCCTTGTTCTTGGCTATTGCAACTCCTTTCTTAGTCTCTTTGTCAACCAGTATTCCTCTCTAGCCTGGTCTGTCTTTTTTTATCTTCCACTTTTACCTGCACGCCTCCCTTCTTTTGATGACTTCCTAGACGTCTGCATTCGATCTCCAGCTTTCTTCATGTGCCTTATTTTCATTCCTGGCTCAGACACACATCTGTTCTATAGGCATCACACGTGCTGCCTTGAGGGTCTGCCATTCTTCATCAACTCCACAAATTTCCACTTCTTCATGAGCTGCTAGTTAATTAAGCTCCTATGCTTTCTCTCCAGTCAACTTCTAGGACTTCATTCAAGTCTCTGTTGACCTGAAGACCTTCTGACCACAGCTTGCAGTTGATTGCAGCCACCAGTGGTTTAAGCTGTGGGCAAACTGTTTAACCAGGAATAACTTTGCAATCACTGATTCTACTTCAGTGCCATTTTCTTACAAGACATAAAAACACTCCTAATGTCAGTAAGGTTGCTAGTAGTAAGTAGTACGTGCTGCACCCATGACACACAATTCAAAGTAGACACATTCACCCACATATGCTGAGGCACTTAAATTTAACCTTCCTAAACCCCAAAGACATCCGAGATGAAGTACCCATAACAAATACCCTCAACAGCCACAAATGGACTCTTTTTCAAAGCAACTATCACATCAACACATACAGCCACATCTCATGCAGCCTCTGCTTCTAAGCCCATAAGGCAAGCCACCACACAGCCATCATTCTGGTCATTGGAGACTCCTTTATGAGACACAATGATGTCCTTTCACCAGACTGAATATGGAGAAAGTCACAATCAGTTCCTTATCGGGGGCCTGGATCCACCTCATTACGCTTGCACTCAGATCACTGGACCACAAATACCAGTATGACTCAGTCATAGTCCATATGGATGTAAATGACCTGAGATGTGAGTGTGCATGCATGTGTATTTATGTGTATCTAAGAGTGTGTTAGTTTGTGTCTGTGTGTATATGTACATGTGTGTATGTGAGTATATATAGATAAATATACACACATACATTATATATTCATATGTGTGTATATATATATATATATATATATGTACATATATTTTATATATGCGTGTGCATGTATGTGTATATGTGTGTGTGTTTGTGTTTTAATATATATATATATATATATATATATATATATATTTACATATATTTTGCCCTTAGGCTCCATGGGAGGTATTTGTCCTCCATGAGCTCACCTTAGGATACTGCATTACTGTTTGACAGCTGTACCTCCCCAGTCAAACTACACACCTGACATTGTCCCCAGAGCTGGTCACACCAGGGCATCCAGGTGCTTGGAGCCAGAAGTGAGAGCCCTGGTGAGCCCCCTCCATCTCACCGAGTAAGTGAAAAAATGATAAGAGTAGTGGTATTTCACCGGTGGCTGAGGCCTTCCACTTATTCGACACCTCTTATGTTTCTTCACAGTGCCAGACTAGAGTCAAGCTCAACAGGTTCTTCTTTCCCTGCTGATTCTGCCAAGCCTGTTTCTTTGGTTGTGGTTTCTCTAGATAGTAGGAACAGACAGTGGGAATCTCATTCATCCATTCATTCATATCACTAATTAGATGATGAAGCATTTGGCTACTTAAGATAGTCATAGTTACTCCTGCCGTTTACCCGCCCTTCATTGAATTTCTTCACTTTCACATTCAGAGCAATGGGCAGAAATCACATCGCATCAACACCTGTCTCAGGACTTCACAATGCTTTGTTTTAATTAGACAGTCAGATTCCCCCAGTCCACACCAGTTCTAAGTCAGCTGCTAGCTGCCAGATGATACGGGTTGCCAGTCAGGACCAGCACCTGCCACAGCTGGGGTGATACACAGGAAGGGCCCGGCGCACGCCCAGAGTAGCTGCCATCTCCCAGCCCCCACAGGAGGGGTGGGTGCAGTGAGGGAGCAATGCCTCATCCAACCACTGAGGGCACCCAGCCCCAGTTCGTGCCTGAGGCCAACTGTCCCAGCCCTTAGTGCCAATCCTTATCCCTAAGTTACCTATCTGGCTTGCCAACTTCCCTTACCTACATTGTTTTAACATGCCAGAGGCTGTTCACTTTAGAGAACTGCTGTGGATATGGGTATGGCCTGGTGTGAGACTTACACCCTGTCCCCCAATTTATTTTGAGGGCCAGCGAGGGCTCAGCTGATGTCGCCAGAACCGCAAAATATGTGTGTAGAAATAAATAAATAAATAAATATATATATATATATATATATATATATATATATATATATAAAAATTTCACTCTGTCAATATATACATATATATATATATATATATATATATAGTGGTGCTGCGGTAGTGTTGTCACCTCACAGCAAGATGTCACATTCGATTCTCAGCTAGAGTGTCTTCTGTGTGGAGGCATGCGTGAATGGACGTGTCTTCGTTGAAGGTTGTGCATCAGGGCTGGTAACTCTGCATGTAAAAATCCACTACCAAACATTAGTGGACTGGAGTTCCATTGTGGTGACCCCTAACCAGGATAAGCTGAAAGACACAACAACAATATATATATATATATATATATATATATATATATATATATATATATATATATATATATATATATATATATATATATATATATATATATATAAAATATGTGTGTGTGTGTGTACAGATACATACACACACACACACATACACATATATATATATAAATTTGTGTGTATGTATGTGCATTTATATGTGTATGTGTTTATGTCTAGTATGTCTATATGTGTGTGTGTGTGTGTGTGTGTGTGTGTGTGTGTGTGTGTGTGTGTGTGTGTGTGTGTGTGTGTGTGTGTGTGTGTGTGTGAGTGTCTGTGTATATATGCATTTGTGTGACTGTATATGTATGCAAGTATGGGTTTGTGTATGTAGTTGTAGGGGCTGTGGTTGGTTAATACTTTTATTATTGAGACCCTCTATCCATAAGTGACACAGAGGCCAGACTGTTTACAATTTCCCATCATATTGTCAAGATTTTGTTTGAACATGGTTGTGGAGCCTAGTCCATTGTGTGGGGATCCTTTGAGACACATATTTGTCTATCCAGTATGTTCTGTTTATGTCATAAGAGAAGTTCAGATCCCTGGATCTACTGTTTATGGTGCTGTTTGTTTTGTGCATGTGCAGCAGATCCATCAAGGCTGGGTAAAACTCTGGGCTTGTCTGGGATATGAACCTGGTATCTCTCACACCCAAAGTGGGGAATCATACCTCTAAGCTGACAAGCCATACTTGGACATGTGACCTAACTATGATTGTCATTCTAACAAGCAGTCAGACATTGACTTAGCAAACCATTTTCTTCAAGATTTCTATTTGTTACCTGCTTCTGAGTTGTGGAGAATTATGTTATCCAGCAGCCATTTTGTCCCCTGGCAGGATATAGAACCCTTAGTTGCATACCATTTTGTAACAGGCTACACTGTGGGCATTTAAAGTTTCCAGTTTTTAGATGTTACTATGTTTTGCAGTAGTTTGCTGACACTGCTTAATTGCTGCTGACAGACTATTTATTTCATGGTACAAACCTTTCTAATTTCGGTGACTCTGGAATGCAGAGCAGTATTGACCAATTATTTTACATGCATGATTTTACTCAACTACTAGGTCACAGCTGCAGTAGTCACACAATCTAGTTCAGAATGCCTCAGTTACTGTAGAAGAATGATTTGGTGTATCCCCTCCCATGTGCTAGTGATGGACTGTGACCATACAGTCATCCGCATGGATCCTAGTAAAACCAGATCATTTGTAAAGTATTCTGAAGTATTCCGAAGTAGTCAGTCAGTCTGTGCCACCATTGCCCTTAAACTTTTGTCAGCTTTCATCTCAGTCTTCACACACAGTTCACAATTTGTATTAATTATGTCATTTCCTACATTTTGACTAACTGTATAATTACTATAAGGATTTTCAGGAAATGTTACACCATGTGGTAAAGAAAGTCATAGTATTTACGTTTTTAAGATATTTTACTGTAAATGCAGTCTGATTATTCTTTGCAAAGTGTTGGAGTTGATTAATAACTGGAATCCTCAGTTGAAACAAAACTTCTCTGTGAAAGACAATACTACAGTAGGTGTGAAGGCAAGTGAAAAAATTTTCCATTCCACTCAATGAGACACTGAAAAGAGGTGAAAATGTCCCCATTTACATTAATGAGGTGTTGGAGACAGAGATTCATTCCTCAGGTCTGACGGATTCCCATTCTATCAATAATTCAGAATTAAGGGATTGAAATTTCAATTTATGAAAACTGGCACAGAAGCCATTGCAGGTGGGTATGGCTCTGCAGGAGGTATGAAATGCTTTGAACTTCCTGCAGAATTTTTGGCTCAGTTCAGAACACAGAGTCATAGTGGAAAGTTGGAGGAGACTTTCTTTCAATCTTCTCTTGTAAAAAGAGAAACAGTGTTGTTGAGCCATGTCTTGTTAGATGGATATTGGCTAAGTGGATAATTTTTGAAATAATTACTTTAAAATTGTCATCTTTGTAGAAGAAGACTACTACCAGAAGACTCTGTGAACCATAAATGCACCAGATAGGTGTTGGGTATTACAGGTAAGAGCAACATTTTATTTATGGGAGAGATAGTAAGGCTGTGATAAGTCAGTGGTTTCAATTCCTATTCTGTGGGTACATGGTGAGGAATAAATGGGTACAAATAATGTATTTTGTGTATTTATGCTGTATTTTTTAATTACTACGGAGTAATGTTTTGTAATATTTAATTTATTTCAAAGGTTTCCTATTTTAACTTTGATTTGAGTGTGTGGGTGGTGACTTACTCTTGGATGAGATCATCCACCATTTTGATTCATTTTTATTTCATTTCTATTTGTTTTAACTGAATACATCATGGCTGAGCAGTTTGTTTCTTGATGGGATAGATTTAGCTGACTATTTACTTGTACATGAGTGTACACATTTGTACTTTGCAGTCCTTTTAGACTCATCCAGTCTTGTTTGAGGTTAAAGGCCCAGGAACATGAGTGTTTAACTATAACTGCCTGATAAGGATTTCTACACATATGCTCTACAGTTAGACATTAGTCCCCATTAGCCCATTTAGGTACAGCTGTTACAGAGGTCCATGATGAAAGTTTATCAAACACTTGGTTTGTATGATACAGACAACCTGCAGTCACAGACAATCAGCCCAGACAATGGAAGACAGAGATACTGATTGATTTCTTGTGTTTGTGCAATTTTATGTGTAGCTCAACCAAATTGCTGTTATTCATAGATTGGTGTGGATAAAACATGCAGTCTAAGCATGTATACAGGTATATATGGTGATACAGGAGATTGTAATTGGGCTACCCCGTCCTTTGTTATATAATCTCACATCAAGTTCCCTGATGTTGTTGTTTATTTTTTTTTTCATTACCTCACACATTCACAACTGCAGGCGGCAGAGAGGTAGCAGACTCCTGTCACACTTCCAGAAATTACAGGAAAGGATCATAGGAAGTTACTAGCCTATTGGCCCTGAGGCCCTTACGAGCATAGCCAAGAATTTAGCCCATGTTCCAACAAGTCAGAACTCTATGCCACAGTCCAGCAGGGACACAGCTGGAATCGCAGGGGTGTATTTTCTGTTCCCCATCCAGTTATCCAGGTTGAACTTAGAAAAGGTTTAATGAGGTACTCTGCTTTACATGGAGAGTGAGTGTATTCCACAAAAGGGATAGTCTCTGGGACACAAATCTGTCCACCAAAAGGTCCTATTGATGTCACAGACCAGGTTGAGGTCGCGCATGTGGGTTACTTCAGTGGAGCTTGACCTGTGGATATGCAGCAGTCTCATCAGGGTGGGGTCTGAGATAGCTTTCTATCCCAGACAGAGGTCGCCTCTGAGGAGTCTGTAGGAGATTGATTTGAGGGACATGGCTTTTAGCCTATCTGTGTAGGGTAGATGTTTGAGGCCCTGGATTCTCCAGGTGAGGAACCTTTGTGGTCTCTCCAGCTGCTGCTTTTGCTTTGTGAGGTACATGCAGAAAGGGGAATTGTACTCAGTAACAGGTGTTATAAGGGAAGAATACAGGGATGTTATGACCACCTTGTCCCTAGATGAGATACCCTTACTAATGAGGTGGGCCATGTAGAAAGTTTCCGTACAATGGAGGCAATATGGTGGTCAAAAGTCAGAAAGGGTTACTGATAGACAAATAAACAGAAAGTAAGAGAGGAGATGAGCAGTTTGGATTCAGATCAGGATGTGGCAAGGTCTTTCCAATGTTGGCAGTGAGACAGATAGTGGAGAAGAACTTAGTGGTGATGGACTACATTATCAAACTGGTTGGAGGGGACAGGTCAATAAAGCAGATGATGTGGCATTACAAGCAGACTATGAACAAGAAGTTCAGCAAACGATCTGGGTATGAATACAAAACTGAAGTCACATTGAATGAAACTGAGTATAGACAAGACAGTTGTCATAGCAGCAAATGGAGAAATCAGAAAAAGCAGAAAATCGAGACTGAAGGGAAGATGGCAAAACAGGATAACAGTTTCAAGTGTCTGGGAAGGCAAGTCTGAATTGGGGGGGGTCAAAGCTAGAATCAGAGGGGACTGCAGCCAAATGGCACAGAGACTGAGGGGTTAGTGTGTGACAGAATATCAAAGAAGCTGAAAAATAAGGTGTCCAAACCCACATTATGACCAGCACTTCTTTATGGTACAAAAACCTGAGCAGTTAAGGCTGAGCAGATGAGGAAGCTGGAAGTGATGGAGATGAAGTGACTTAGACGATGGTTGTATGCACACTGTGGGACGTGTGAATAAAATGACATCATTGCAGAAGCCAAAGTAGCTTCAGTTGCAAAGAAGGTCAAAAACAAACAGATTACAGGGTTTTAGACACATGTGCAGGAAACCAGATGTCAATTTGGTGATGAGGTTTTGGGAGAAACAGGGAAGAAGAAATGAGGACATCCAGAAAAGAGAGGGATAGAATATGTGAGAGAAGACCTGCAACATTCAGGCATGACTCTCAAAGAAGATAGGACACTGGTATTGAATCAAAAGAGGTTGTGATAGTTCACATGATACTCTGAATGCATGTAGAAAAGTGGGGGAAGGGGGTAATGATGATATGCATTATTACGGGTATGTGGTGTAGACATTTGGAATGTAGGGAGGTACTGTGTCAGATAACAGAATAGGTTATGTAGATGGAAGTGTTGTTTTTGCTCCTACTACATTCCAGGGATCACTGCCTTTCCTTTGCACCCCATGACAGATATTTCCTTTGTTAGCTTCAAGCAAATGTGTTACCTACTACCTTAACATCCAACCTTTGCTAAGCTAAACAGCAATATTGTAGCTCCATGGAGTTTGCACAGAATGAGCTGAATTTTAAACTGCATCACTTTGACCTCACCATTTAGTGTTTGTGTGTGTGTGTGTGTGTGTGTGTGTGTGTGTGTGTGTGTGTGTGTGTGTGTGTGTGTGTGTGTGTGTGTGTGTGTGTGTGTGTGTGTGTGTGTGTGTGTGTGTGTGTGTGTGTGTGTGTGTGTGTGTGCACATGCAGGTTTATGGATATACATAACATATATGTGTACTGGTACATGCACGCTTATGGGTATACATAACACATATGTGTACTGATTCCTATGTTCACAGGAGGTTACTAGGCTAATGGCCCTAGAGATGCTTCCCCTTTTTACAGTTCTCCATTATGACTTTATTTAACAGTAAATGATCCTTTGTTCCATATGATTTTCTTTTATTACCCTTTTGTTTTATTGCCATGATTGAGTTTTCTTCTAAATGACTGCAAACTCTTGTCTGCATCAATTCCATTGTGTAGCATATACATTGTCGGAAGGCAAACTATTGGTCTATAGTTTTAGGATAACTTGATGGTTCACTCTTAAGTAGGAGCATTGTTTAACCAGGCTGGTGTCTGTTCAGGGTGATCATATAAATAGTTCTTACTCATGGCTAAATCCTCATGTAAAGATGTTAATACATTTAGCTAGAAGTTAGGTACTGCATCTGGGCCTGGGATTTTCCCATTAGGAGCTTTTCTTAACTTTGTTTCAGTCTCTTTGGCTGTTACTTCATCCCATTTCATATCCTGTACCTTTAAACTTCTTATTCTTTCTTTTACTTCTTCTATCTATTTAGCATCTTTGTTATGTTCCACAGGATCTTCATCGATATCTCTCCAAAATGTATCTATTTCTTCTTTTTTGGTGGTGTTTCAGTTCCTTTTACTTGTTTCCCAATTATCTATAAAACTGTTTTGGGTCATCAATGAATTGCTTATTTTATACTTTTCCTTTATATTTATCTGCATCTCTTCTTAGTCTTTCTGCCTGTGCTGATATTTTTAGTTTATTATTTGTGGTAGTGCACGATAGATCTGGATCTGTTCTGATACTGTGCATTGCTTTTATCACATCTATCTCTGAGTATTTTTATTCATCTATTCCCTCTGCTATACTCTAACAGTGAGGCTTCTTGTCTTATTTGCTTTACAGTTTTCTGTAGTCAATGCTTCCATGATGGCACTCTATTTCTACCCTTCCTTTCCCTTACTGCCCTGTTTTTCTGGTAAGACTTTATCTGTTATTAATTTAGCTGCACAGTAATATATCCTATTTACTTCAGTAATATATCCTATTTACTTCTGTTACATCACATGAATTATTTATTTATTTATTTATTTATTTGCATTTGTTTAACCAGGATAGTCCATTGGGCTCAAGAACCCGTTTTCAATGGAGTCCTGGGGAGAAAAGCTCCACATACATATTTAACAGAGAATGAGGATATACATAGACATAACATGGGGTTCAACATGAGAAAAGTACCAAATACAGAGGATATACATATACATTTGATGGGGTAAGACATAATACAATTTACGTAATTAAACATGCAGAGACAGCTGAAACAAGGCAATAAGAGTAACACCAAATTTATAAAAGAATTTTTTTTTTTTTTTTTTTTTTTTATATAGAGTTAGTGTAGTATACAGGTAGGCCAAGGGTAATGCTGCCTGGTGTTCATACAGTCAGAACTGAAAGAGTTACTAGATGAAATAGTAGGTTATGAAGGGTGAGAGCAGGAGCATTGCCATGTGGAGGTTAGATAAGAGTGGAGTGATTTTTTAAAGGATGGGAGGCTTGTAATGGTACGAATAGAGGGAGGAAGGGAGTTCCATGAGCGTGCTAGAGAGAAGGACAGGAGGTTTTGTCCAGGAGGGTGGAGGGGTCTATGTATTTCTATGAGATTTTGATTGTTTGATCTTAGCTGTCTTTGTGTGTGGTGAATTTTAAAGGTAGAAGAGAGTGAGGGGCAGAGGGATGGCTGGAAAATCAGTTTGTGAGCATATGTGAGTTGGGTATATGAGAGGTAGTTGGGTAGTTCTAACCATTTCAGTTTGTGGAGTGGTTCACAGTGGTGTGTTGATGATTTGTTAGAAGTGGCAAATTTGGAAATTTTATTGTAACAAGAGGATAGTTTGGTTTTGAGGGAAGATTGTAGGTTAGTAAGAAGGGGTGCTCCATAGAAAAGGGAGGGTAAGAGAAATGTAGTTGAGAGTGTAATCTTGGTAGCTGAGCTGAGAAAGCGATTATGACGGTAGAGCATGCCAAGGTTTTGGTGGGTTTTATTTATGTTTTGTAGCAGATGGGAGTGGAATTTAAACTGGTCATCGATTTGGATCTCAATGGACAGTATAGTTTATAGATATGCTAAAAGCAATGTGCATTATTAGAACTTAAAAGGATCTATCATGCACTATTGCAAATAAACTAAAAATTCCAGAACAGGCGGAAAAACTTAGAAGACACGCAGGTAAATATAAAGGGAAAGTGCAAAATAAGCAAATTATTGATGACCCAAAAAGGTTTTATAGAGAATTTGGAAACAAGGTAAAATTAATTGAAAGACCCCCCCCCCCCCCCAAAAAAAGAAGAAATAGATACATTTTGGAGAAGTATCAATGAAGATTGTGTGGAACATAACAAAGATGCTAAATAGTTAGAAGAAGTAAAAGAAAGAATGAGAAGTTTAAAGGTACAGGATATGAAATGGAACAGCCAGAGAGATTGAAACAAAGTTAAGAAAAGCATCTAACTGGAAAACCCCAGGCCCAGATGCAGTACCTAATTTTTGGTTAAAAGCATTAACATGTTTACACGAAGATTTAGCTGTGAGTAAGAACTATTTATATGAGCATACTGAAGAGACACCAACCTGGCTAACAACAGGAAAAAACAATGCTCCTACTTAACAGTGAATCTGCAAGCAACCCAAACAATTATAGACCAATAACTTGCCTTATGTCGACATATAAACTATACGTGGGAATTGATGCCAACAGAGTTTATAGTCATTTAGAAGAAAACTCAATTATGGCAGTAGAGCAAAAGGGCAATAAAAGAAAGTCATATGGAACAAAGGATCAGTTGTTGTTATATAAAGTCATAGTAGAGAACTGTAAAAAGGGGAAGAACCTAAGTATGGCATGGATTGACTACAAAAAGCATTTGATAGTATCCCACATTCATGGACAAAAGAGTGCTTAAAAATGTGTAAGATACATCCTACACTGATCGACTACATTACAATGGCTGACCACTTTGCAATTAAGCCATGATGAAGGACACATTATTATCCCAGGGATAAAAATTCAGAGGGGGATATTCCAGGGTGAGTCTTTGTCACCACTACTATTGTGCCTGTCCCTAACCCATTAAGCTGTCTATTTAAGAGCTTAGGCCATGGCTATAATTTGGCTCCTAGAAAACACCAAAGTGTTAAGACTTCTCATCTTCTCTTTGCCGATGATGTAAAACTGTATAGTTCGTCAGATGAGGAACTGAAAGCACAACTGCAAGTTGTCAAAAATGTTTCAGATGATATAAGAATGTCATTTGGTCTTGATAAATGTGCAAAAGCAACCTATAAAGCAGGAAAACTGCATTACCAGGAAAACATCAGTCTGGGACAAGAATGTGATATAAAAGAATTTGAGCAAGAAGGAGTGTATAAATATCTGGGAATTGATGAAGGATCAACAATAAAACATGAACAAAGGCAAATAAAACTTAGTAAGGAATATTTCAGAAGACTTAAATGAATCCTGAAAACAGCTCTGAGATCTAGGAATAAAATGTAAGCTATAAACCAATTTGCTCTTCCTGTCCTAACTTACAGTTTTGGAGTGAATGACTGGCCCCAAAATATGTTTGATAGATTAGACAGGAAAACAAGAAGGATGCTTCATGCTCACCATATGATTTATAAAAAAATCAGTGAATACCAAGATTATATATTTCCAGTTCTGAAGGAGGGATGGGCCTGCTTGAAATTGATTACATGTATAGATGTGCAATTGTGGGACTCCACATGCATTGGCTGACCTCACAAGACCCAAATGTAGAGAAAGTTTTGAAATATGAGTAGACTTCGTTACTTAATCTAGCAGAAGCATATTGACATCAAGCAGGAATGGAAATTAAACCAGAAGTAGATAAAAACCAGGCAGCAACCGAATGTACCAAAAAACAAAATAAATAATATAAGGTGAAGGACCAGATGAGAAGGCAAGAAATGTGGAAAATGCATAAATATAGTTGCAAGTATAGAAAACTTCTGGAAGAACCTCATGTTGATCAGGAATGAATGCATGAATGGTTAAGGAGAGGTGAATTCAAATCAAGAGATGAAAGGTTAATATTGGTGACACAAAACAGTGGGCTACGTGCATGGTGGTTTACAAAGTCCATTGAACTTGTGGGAGAAACACACAAATGTAGGTTTTGCAAAACAGAATTGGAAACAGTTGCACACCTCGTTGCTGGCTGCGACATACTAATGGCAGAAGGACTGTATACCGAAAGGCATAATAATATGGCAGGACTGCTGCACTGGGGATTGTGCAAACATTATGGTACTGAAGTGACTGAAAAACACTGGAAACAGGAGCCACAAAGCATCATAGAAAATGATGAAGTCTACATCACATGGGATCATCCATTACTAACAGTTCAAAAGATAGATGCTAGAAAAACAGATATAGTAGTCCAAGAAAAGAAGACAAAAGTAGCATTTGTCATTGAAATCACCACACCCAGTGACTACAGCGTCCTGCGTACAGAGACACAAAATCATAAAATATCAGGATTTGCAAGCAGAAACAATAGCAACGTGGAAAAAAGATACCCAGATAGTTCCAATAGTAGTAGGAGCAACGGGTCTTATAAAAAAAGAGTCTGCAATCATATTTAGATATGCTACCAATACATGTAACTACATACGAATTGCAGGAGTCATTACTGGGCACATTGCGGGTGCTGCGAAAAGCACTTTTGGCTGACCTCAAAGAGTGAAATAATATTAATTTCATGAACTTTAATCGTACTTTGACTTAGGAATGGGGTCCATTCCTGTCATGGTATTAGAAACCCAAAAGATTTGGAGAAATTAAAAATACAGTCCTAATTACTGTGTTCATTAGTTTTATCAAATGTCTAACTCACTTGAAGGTAAAGCTGATGTACAGCTAGCTTCAAAGGTAACCTGTAACCTGGTGGCATTGTGGTGGAATAGATTGCTATTATTATATACTTATGTTATCATTAATCTGTGTAAATCAACTTATACATGCTGTCAGTCCTTATTTTGTTGGTAAATTGTCAGCATTGTAATCTGTCTGTAACATAAAGGAGAGGGATAGTATTCAACAATATACATACAGAGATGGGTAAAAGACCACCACTGATAAGGAGATTTTCCCCATATGCAGTAATAACATATGGATCAAAAGGAAACCATGTCGGACAGCTATAGATACTGATAGAATGAAAACATATCTGTAGTGTTATTTGTTTCTGACTAAACTGCAACAGCTGTGGTATGTTTATGAAGCTAATGACTTCTGAGGATTTCTGTAAGTTGTATGTTCACTGATTAGTTTACTGATACTTTCCGATGCTTAGTAATATTGTAGTAGTTGTTAGTGCATGCAGTCTGGTAGAAACGACACGAGGATGGTTCACTGTTTATTGTGTTGATATGTTGCCACAAGTGCATAACAGCTCATTTTAATATGCTGATTTGTTTCTGCACCATTTCTATATAACTTCCATTATGTGTGTTGCATACCATATTATGACAGTAACATTTGTTATGATGTGTATCACTGATGGTGGTTGTATATGGCAGGCATCTGACATTCTTGGAGTACACATGCTCATTCTTTTTGGATGTGCATGTAACTATGGAACACCATAACTATGGCACATTGGTTGTGTGGTTGTCCCTTACTTGTTATGATATCCACTGCTATGGGTTCAAATCCCACATGTGACCTATGCAACTTTTTAATGGATTGTACATGTGGTGATGTTTTTTTTTTTATATTTATTCTGATTATCTATTCATAACAGTAAAATAAATGAAACTGATTGTTTAGCACAACTTTATATTGTACATGAGAGATAGTCAATTGAAATATGCTTGTAACATCATGGCTATATGCAATCCTCCATATAAAGTATAACATTTGCATATCACACTGTCTTCCAGATGTCAAGTCAGAAGTAGGGAAGACAATTTCCCGCACAGACATAATGAATTTATAATCTAGGTTCCTCCCCAGCATGATTACAGTCTTTTTGGATGGACAGGCAATACTGCCTGGAAGAATAAAGTGCGAACAGGCCTTCCAAACATGATCAATGCTTTGGGCAGTCACAACATTTCCAGTGAGGCATGTCAGTAATATTACTCGGCAGCCTACAGACTGCTGCTATGAGAGGGCAAGGAATGTCACTGGAAGTGGGCCACCCTTGCTTCCCCAGATGACATAAGTGTTACTGGCCTCAAATCATACCACCAGGACATATGTTGGCCTCATGCTTAATGTTGACAGGTGCGGATTCTGATTACATCATAGTTTTGGACCTGTACTTACTGACTAGTCCCTCAGGCATTTCACTGTGTTGGAAAGCAGCCCTCAGACCACTTTCCCTGCATATTGCAGCATCATGGACACTATCAGAGAGTGTCAACATGATATTAGTAATAAGGGATCTGCTGAGCACATCACTTGACACCCATTTCTTGTGATGTACAGTTCTGCATCAGGTACAGCAGGTGTTTTAAATGGAAAGTGGGTGCAGTCTGTTGCACCGAGGATGCAGGAGAAACTGGCTATAGCACAGAATTGTTGCATGTTAGTTCTTTATTTATTTATTTATTTGTATTTATTTATTTTACATTTGTTAACTGGGTCAGTCTGGCTGAGCTTTTGGCTCATTTTCAGCAGAGACCCGGAGAGAAAAGCTCCTCAGGACTAGAAAACAATTTATTAAATTTTAGTAACATAGCAGTAACAATCAGCTATAGGATTTTACAAGCATAATCCATGACTGTTGCTGGGAAGTGGATGTAATCATCCACCTCAGTGCACATTGCTGCCAGGAAATGCAAGATAATTTGAATGGCAGCTGCCTGGGATACTCATGCAGCATTTCCCTTATACTGGTGAAATGTTCCAGAGGCCAGTATGCCTAGACTCAAGACAAACTTTTGTTAGTGAGTGTAAAAGTAAAAAAAAAACTTGAAGTGTGTGCTTTTGTGTATGTGTGCATACATGCGCGCATATGTGTGTGTGTGTGTGTGTGTGTGTGTGTGTGTGTGTGTGTGTGTGTGTGTGTGTGTGTGTGTGTGTGTGTGTGCATGTGTTTGTGTTTGTACGAATGTGAAGAGTAAAAGCAATTGAGCAGTGGCAGTAGCAGTTAAGCAGTTTCATACTTCTTGACCTCTTAGCTCAAGATAGAAACTGCAAAGTTGCTTGAACAACAGGATTTGTGTTAGCATGCATGTTCTGATCAACAACTGTTTTTCGGGGTGGGAGGTGAGATTGCTTCAGCAGTGGTGGCAGCAGCAGTTGAGGTTTGCATATCTCTCAGACTCTTAGCTAAAGAGATCATTGGGGGAAATGTTTCATTTGATGTCAGTGAAGTGCTTGGGCCAACATAGACAAACTCACGAAGGTGTCTTTGGGGGAAATGTTTCATTTGGCATCAGTGAAGTGCTTGTGCATACAAGGAGAAACTGCTGAAGGGATCAGTGGTGCAAATGTTCCATTTGCTGTCAGAGAAGTGCTTGGGCATACATAGAAAAAGTACTGAAAGGATCTCGAGGGAAAGTTTAATTTGGTATTAGTGAAGTACTTATGCAGATATGGACAAACTACTGAAAGGGTCATTGGGGAAATGTTTTTTTGGTGCCAGTGAATGACTTCAGCAATAATGGACCAAGTACAGAAGGGTTCATTTGATGAAAATTTTCATTCTGTCATCACAGAAGTCTTTTTGCAGATATATTTGGGGGAAATGTTTGATTTGCTGTCAGTGATATGCATGTGCAGACACAGACAACTTCCTGAAGGGACTGTTTTGGGGAAATGTTCTTTTTGGTCTCAGTGAATGCATGGACAAACATGGAGAAACTACATAAGGGATCATTGGGTAAATGTTTCATTTGGTGTCAGTGGGGTACTTTTGCAGGCATGGACAGAATATGAAATGGATTGCTGAGGGAAATATTTAATTTGATGTTTATGAAGTGCTTGGGCCTACATGGACGAACTACTGAATGTGTATTTGGGAGAAGCGTTCATTTGATCTTAGTAAAAGTGCTTGTCCCGGCATCATTGGGGGAAGTGTTCCATTTGATGACAGTTGACTGCTTATGGAGACATGGACAAACTACTCAAGGGATCATTGGGGAAATGTTTCATCTGATGTCAGTGAAGTGCTTGTGCAGGCAAGGACAAACTGCTAAATGGATCACTGGTGGAAATGTTTTCATTAGGCATCAATGAAGTGCTAAAGCCTGCTTTAGATTGCTTATTGAGTATGCTATACCTGTGTCATGGGATTATGAATGAAAGCTCGAGTTTACTTGGCTTATTCTGGAGGACCAGAATCTTCATATTAGCTACATGCTAATTTATATCCAAAATAGCACAGTCATGGGGTAATCAACATTACCGCCTTACATTACTTATGTCCCCAGTTCAGTTCTAAATGGCGGTACTTCAGCTGAATCTGTAACATCTGCCTGTGAAATTTGATGCTGCATTTCCTCCCACATCCAATGACATAATGTGCAGTGAAACTGCACTTCTTCACTTGCTCTAACTGTATTGTGTGTCCATGTGCCTGGCAGTTCATTTGTGGAACCCTGTTCAGGGTAAGCTCCAAATCTACTATGCCTCTGCAATGAGGCTAAGTGGGCAATTGAGGAAATAATGAGTGATTTTTGGCAGTGTGGCATGTCTGACCACCTCTCAATACATGAAGAATCACTGTTGGCTTGCACTATACTTTTTGTATTCACATGCAACATGATTTGGGAGAGGTTTAGGAAAAATAAGAAAACTTTCCCAAATGAAAATAAATAGCTTCAGGTAAACTGTACACCATGGTCGTTTAGGTACTGGGGAACATTTTTATCCTAGTGTCATGCTGGATTCATTATCCAGGCTTCTTCTCCAATTCATAAGTAAGTACTAAGTGAGCAGTTAGGATAGGAAGAGATGAGATAACAATGGTGATGCATAACCAATCTACAGGAAAGTCCCCAGTAATAGATGGCATTCCTGTGGACGTTTGGAAGTTAGAAGGGGAAAAAACTGACAAAGATCTGGAAGGTTTTGTTTAACAGTATTTTAAGAGGAGGAGAAGTACCAACATCCTGGAAGAAAATGGTGGTGGTTGTAATACATAAAGAGGGTAAAGACCCATCAGATCCAGCTTCATACAGGCCCATTTCAATACTGAACCATGATTATAAAGTGTTTATGACTATAATGGCTAAAATAATGGCAAAAGTCATGCTGAAAATTGATAGATATAGGTCAGTGTGGTTTTGTGGAGGGGAGGCAAACATTTGACATTAACAGAACACTGGTGATCCAGAGGGAAGCAGAATGTAAGAAAATACCAGTGCTGTTGGTCTTGATGGAGACAAAGCATTTGACAGAGTAGGCTGGGACTTTAGGAGCAGAACAATGGAAGCATTTTCATTCCCTAATAAAATTATAAGGTTGATTAGGAGGATATCCGAGGGATCGGAGGTGAAAACTAAAGTGGGCAGGGGCTACTCTCTAATAATCACTGCTTGAGCAGAGGAACCAGGCAGGGGTATCCTCTCTCCTCTTTGCTATTTGCATTATATTTAGAACCATTGGCAAAGAAAATAAGGGACTCTGAATATTTGCTAAGGTAGTCAAGAAACAGTGAATTTTGGTCAGGACAAAATGAAAGGCAGTGATGCATAACAGAGTGGTGATAAAGCTGCAGAAGGTAGCATCAGAAATGAACTGCAGACATGCAATGCAGGGTATGAAAGCATCACTCATGGGAATCTCACTGACTGAAACTGTTGAAAAGCAAGTAGAGCGTCAGTCAAGAGCATATACTGAAGAGAGTATTACATTTAGCTTTCATTATTTTACTGTGGTGATAGGAAAGGCAGGTGTGTGATACTGCTCAAATAAAGTGGCAGTTCTGTCATTTTGCTGTATAGTCTCTCTGCGAATTCAGAAATTTGAATCACAGCCTGTATGACTAATAACTGAACTAATGAAACAACAGGCTGCAGCTATACTTGGAAATACAAAACTCAGCATTAAAAAATAATAGATCAAGTGAAAGTACAGAAAAAATACATACGACGTCTTTGGAGAATGGTACTACTAGCCACATTATACCTTCATTCTCATTTTGAATGAGAAAAACTGCACGTATTATTAAAATAAATAGAATCAAAGAAACTGACAATGAACAAATCCAGTAATTTAGCAAGATGCAATGCCTGTACTACAAAATGGATTCGATGTAGATTCCAAAGTAGACACTAAATAATATGAAATGCAAGGAATAGAGAACTCCATGTACTAATGTTTGTGAGTTGAATCACACATGCTTTCTACAGAAGTAGCAGCATGTAACAAAATCCATGAAGTACTATTATTTGGCAAAAACAAAAGCCACTGGCTTAGCTAATTAAATCTCAAAAAAGACTGAATAACTCTGTTTCTTCTTCTTTTGGCTTTTCCCAGTTAGGGGTCGCCACAGTGGATCATCTGTCTGCTCATGATTGGCAGTGGAGTTTTATGGTGTTGAGTTGTCAGCCCGGCATCCAACCTTCCACAGAAGGCACACACACACACACCTAGGGCCAATTTAGAGTGTCCAATCCACCTACTGCATGTCTTTGGGATGTGAGAGGAAACTGGAGCACCTGGAGGAAACCCATGTAACCACAGGGAGGACATACAGACTCCGCACAGAAGGCACCCCAGCTAAGAATTGAACTGTTGAACCTCTTGCTGTGAAGCAGCAATGCTAACCACTGCACCACCGTGGCTTCCCCACTGAATAACAGACTGAATAACTCTGTTTACTAATCCTTTTCACGGAAGCTAGAAGTCAGGAGAAGGCAGATCATTAAAAACATTTAGAAGATATATTTCTTTGAAAACAAGCCACAAACTAAAATAATGAATGTGTCGACCTAAAAGGTGTTGTGAGTAGACCAGGAAAAAAAGGACTATGATTAAAAGGCTGAAACTTTCTGTAGGTAACCCTCCCCTACCTTACACAGACAAGCCTCGAGCATACTCAGAATTACACACTGCTCAAGGTAAACATGAATGTAAAAACAAAAAGCTGGGATAGTCCCTTTAAGTTGAAAGTAGGACAAAAAGATGGTCCATTTCTGATTGACACTGGTGCAAATCGATCTGTGCTGAATTTAACGGAGCAAGATAAAATTCCAGTATCATCTGAAAAGTGTCAGCAGTAGGTGTTAACACTCCTACTGTTTTTCCTGTATCTAAACCTATTGATATTTATTTAGGGCCTATTGAAAATAAGCATGCCATTTTATTAAGTACTTCAGCTCCAACACATTTAATGGACAGGGCTTTGCTTTGTAAATTAGGATATACTGTGTTTTCCACTGCAGATGGTGTTTATTTAGATGTACTACTTTAATCCAAAAAAGTGATTGCTGAACTCAGTATTACAGAGGAAAAGACAGAAAAGTCATGTTTGAGTGCAGACGACAAGCAGGTTCCTGATATTTTGTGGGCAAAACATTCGGCGATATTTTACTTCACTGGCTCACCAGATGCCCGCGGTGTTTGATGTCATGGTTAAGCATTGAATATTCAAGTGGACTGTCCACAAACAACAGTTTAGTAGTTCTCAGCTTGCTAATAAAACTGACTGTTGTAGCCTTGTGTATCCCCCCCCAGCTAGTACAGTAACCCTAATTGTCCAATAGACAGTATACATTTAATTCACTCAGCCTTAATTTGTATCACTTGGAGGCCCACCTGTTTATTTGCATCTCTGTACATTCCCCTTCATTGCTAATGTATCTCCCTACTCTAATCTATGCACAAACTGGTTACTAAACAGCAAGTCAATGTGAAGACACACTCCCAATCTTAATAAACTTTGCTGTCTCTTCTCTCCTTAACTTTACAGGTAGTTTGAATTATTACTTACCCCCTCTGAGGCCTTCACTGATTTCCACTGATTGCCTCTTAGGTTTCTTTGCATTCCACCTGGTTTACACCCCTTGTGCTATCTCCCTTCCCCAATATTAAGTCTATATTAGAATCCTACTGAGCATGGAGCCATCTTTAAATTTCTAGTCTCCCACCAGGACACAAGTGCTCTTCAGCAATTACATTCTGCTTGGTGGTAAGCCATTAGACCTCAGGAATTTGTTTAAAGTGTTCAGATTTGTAAAGTAATACTTACTTTTTTCTCTTGTTTTGGTGGGCTCTTCCCTGCTCCGTTTGCCCTCGCTGACACTTGGGCTTGCTCCGCTCCCCTACCCCCTATTACCTCCCACCCCCACTACCTTTACATTAATAGTAATCACAGCCACACCCACAGCTCACCCTCACATCACCTCCACCAATCACAGCTCCTCAAGTCATATCACATTATACCACGCCAACTTGCGCCACACAAAATACTCCCAATCACTCTCATTCCCACTAGGCATTTTTTACATCACCCACACTACTTCCCCATCCACATGTAGTGCAACTCTATAATTCCTATTCAGACCCCCCCCCACCTAGAACCAACTTAAACTTTATAACCATGACTATCACACAACTAAGTCTAGTCTGTCTTCTCATAATTCTTTACAACACCACAAGTTATCACTTTAGCAATATCCCTAAACTTAGTAGCACAACACTGCATTATGCACTCTCATATACAGACACCACACATTATAATAATATCTGCCCATAATTGTTCAAGAACTACATAACGGACCAATTCAGAACTAAACACATATGCTCTCATTCTTACTCCAAAAAACACAATACTTTCTCACAGTCCTCACCAAACTCCAACATCTGTATAACCATTTTACCTCCAGGCTCACCATAGGTGGGGATATTCACCCCAACCCAGGCCCAAATCCATCCTGTCCAACACAAACTGCTCCAACACAAATGTCAGAACATTACACCCCCACTTTTTTCATCCCTGGGCAAATCAACAACAGCAGCAAAACCAACCATCTTTTAATGCTAAATATTAATATTAGAAGTATCAAAATAAAGTACCTGAACTCTAGGCCACAATAGCACACTACTCCCCAGACATAGTTGTTTTAACAGAAACTTGGCTAAATAAAAACATAGCTAACTCAGAAGTTCTCCCTACCGGCTACAATATCATTAGACAAGACAGACCACTTCGTAAAGGGGGTGGAACTGTCTTACTGTACAAATCCAACTTAACTGTCCGTCAATTACCAAACTCTTACCCCTCCCCCAATAATTGGGACATACTTATCTCACAACTTCAACTTCACACAAAAAAGGTCATCACCACAATTGTGATCTATATTCCACCTGGTAATACATCTGCTAGCCTTGAAAACTTCTTATCCTGGCATTCTTCCACATATACACAAGAAACCTTTATTCTGGGAGACTTCAAGCTAGATTGGTTCACCTGTATATCAGAACCACCAAGTAATCTAATAATTCTCCATGGCTACCAGCAGCTAGTCCAAATTCCAACTAGATGTGATAAAAAATCTAAAAGGGAATCCATCCTTGACTAGGTCTTAACTAACAACCCCACATTGTACCCTCACACTGGCAGTCTCCCAGACACCTTAAGTGACCACAACATAATGTACTTTGTACATAGTAGAACAAGCAAATGCAAAACCACTAACTATATATCCACTAGAAACACAAAAAAATTCTCTCCTGAGGTCCTCAACACTTTACTCTGTAACTGTGACTGAACCCCCCTAAAAACCCTCCCACTTGACCAGGCTGTAGCATATTTCAACAAAACATTTCTACAACACCTAGACACTGTCACTCCATTGCGCAAAATCAAGGTTAGAACCTCTACAAACCCCTGGCTCAGCAAAGAAACCAAACAAATCCTCAAGTCCAGAGACACTGCCTGGCTTTACTATCAAAAAAACAAAGAAACACAAAGCCTAAGTAAGTACCAAGAACTGTGCAACCGTGCAAAAAAATGCATTAGGCTGGACAAAAAAATCCTACTACACAGCATTACAAACTAAATACCAACACAACCCCCAAAAATTTTGGAAAAATGTAAACCAGCTACTAAAATCCACCCAAAAGGCTACCCCCAAACCAACCACCCCTGACACTAAAGTTCCCATCTAAACACAATTCAACTCCCACTTTGTGAACTCAATTCTATCCTTAGTATCACAGGACAGTTCCTTCCTCACTATCCCCCCCAACACAAATAACACTAATACAAGCTTTACCCTCAAAACAGTTTCCACCACTTCAATCAAAACCTCATCAACAGCAGCCAACCTACTCCCCAGCTATTTCTTGAAACTCACAGCAGATGCTATTGATATCCCAGTCTCCACTCTCATAAACAGATCATTTGTTGAAAACTGTGTGCCCAAACTCTGGAAAATATCCTATGTTACACCCATACTTAAAGGCAGGACCTCCACTGAACTTAATAACTGCAGACCCATTGCTTTATTCTCCCCCCTGGCCCAAATCCTAGAAAAATGCATCCATACCCAGATGCTAAACTATCTCCTAGACAGCAACATCCTGTCACCTACTCAGCATGGTTTCAGACCTGCCCATAGTACCATTAGAGCCCTCCTCTGCTTCACAGATACAGTAAACCGGCTCAAAAATGAAGGCCTACAGGTGTCAACTCTTTTTTTGGATATGTCCAAAGCATTTGACACAATCTCACACCAAATCCTGCTAAACAAACTAAACCAATATCACCTATCAAATTCCACTCTTACCTGGTTCCAAAGCTACTTAACTGACAGGTACCAAGCTGTGAAATGGGAAAATTCTCTGTCTCCTCAGCTGCCCATAACTATAGGAGTCCCACAGGGTTCTGTCTTAGGACCACTACTATTCACAGTCTTCACAAATGACCTCCATAACACCACACAGCATGCATCTATCATTCAGTATGCAGATGACGCTACCTTAATCTGTGCTACACAAAACATTCTCACCCTCCTGCAAACAACTCAACTAGCATTCTCTAATGTTGAAAACTACCTTGCCAAAGCCCAACTTATCCTCAGTCCAAAGAAAACTCAGCTTATGATTATAACCAGTTGTAACAAAAACACTAATAACAGTCAATTCACTATCTGCTCCACAAATGCTACTCCAATCGCTCCTGTGGCACAGGCTAAGCTATTGGGAATAACCATAGACTCCCACCTAAAATTTGATAGTCATCTCAACTTAACCATTAAAAAAGTACATGCCAAACTTGGATCACATTACCGTATCAAACCATTTCTTACCAACAGCACAAGATCAGCCATTGCTCGCTCCCACCTTCTATCCACCTTACTCTATGCATCTCCCATTCTGACTAATCTCAACAAAAACTGAACTAAGCAAAATAGAAACCTGCTATAACAGAATTGCCCGCTCTGCTGCAAATTCCTCATATAGAACTCATCACTGTACTGCTCTGAGAAAGCTCCACTGGCTTGAACTGCCCAACCTCCTAACCTACAATCAGCTCTGCCTCTGTCATTCTATCTATTACCTCCCCAATAAGTGTCCTGCCCGCAAAAACCTAGTACAACATCTCTGAGCCAAAAGGCCTCTTAGATCATCAAGCAAACTACTACTAGAAGTCACCAACAGCTACAATAGCTTTGGAGATGCGCTATATAGTAGTTCAGTGGCTACAAAATGGAACTCTGTCCCTACTAGCATTCAAAACACATCATCCAAAGCCTCCTTTAAAGACCTCATTAGGCAACATCTCAAGCAAAGCTGGCAGTGCCATGACTGCTCACCAGGCTAGTGAAAGCGGATAAGGTACACATACTAAATCTAGAGTACTTGATAAAAGTTTTCAGTCTTACTCACAAACACTGGCTAATCTACAATGTATGTACTGTACCTGTGTACTATGTATGTATTCTACCTGGTTTACTATTGAAATGTCGAACGGCACTACATCGACTGTACTATAGTCGAACACGGAAGTTCGAAAATAGTAATGTCGACGACAAAAAAACAATCTAGGACTGTGTTTTAACATGGGTTGAGGTAGGGGAGATGTTTGTAGTTCTGAATAATACTGAACACCTACCTCGACCCATGTTAAAACCATTCCTAGATTTTTTTTTGACGTCGACATTACTATTTTCGAACTTCCGTGTTCGACTATAGTACAGTCGATGTAGTGCCATTTGACATTTCAATAGTAAACCATTCTACCTATGTTCCAAATTTCAGCTGTACACCACAAATCTATTAATTACCTTTATTTTTAAATTAATATTTTTTTGTTTGTTCTCTCCACTGTAACTGTTGATGTGCCGCATACCACTGTAAAAACATGTCTCTTGTAATTTGTGTGTATACTGATCATGTCTAAATAATTGAATATGTCTGTAATTTTTCTTTGTGGAGCTTTTCTCCCCGGGCCTCTTCTGAAAAAGGGCCTTTTCAGCTCAGTCAGACACCCCCGGTTAACAAATGTAAAATAAAAATAAAATAAACAGTAATAAGGCCATTGACGAGGGGAAGGTGGTCCACACAGCCTACCTGGACCTCGCAAAAGCCTTCGATACAATGCCCCACTCGGGCATTATAGATAAGCTCACCAGCTTAAATATAAACCCCTATGTCACTAGATGGGTTGCAAACTGGCTCAAGGACTGAACCCACATGGTTAGAATTGCTGGAGCCATATCAGACTCCAAACCAGTTGCAAGTGGTGTCCCACAAGGCTCAGTCCTGGGACCTCTCTTGTTCGGTATATATTTCTCTGAGGTACAGGCCAACACGGAAGGACTGTGGCTGACCAAGTTCGCAGATGACTGCAAACTGGGCACCATAATCGACTCTCCAGCCGACACAAGCATCCTCCAAAAGGGCCTCATAGAAACAGACAACTGGTGCCAGAGCCATGGCCTCAAGCTAAACGCCAAAAAGTGTATAGTCATCCCTTTGGCAAAAACAAAGTGCCCACAAATTACCACATAGGTGGTAATCCATTAAGTACGGAAGAAGTAATTAGGGACCTGGGGACCCAAGTTGATAGCAATCTCTCATTTGACAACCATGTGGCCAAAGTGGTTAGAAAAACATTTTACATAGCCCACCTAATCATGAAGGGATTCACATCTAGATCAGGGGAGGTCATCGTGCCTCTTTACTCATCCCTCATCAGGCCCATAATTGAGTACAATACCCCTTTTGGGATGTACCTTACCAGACACCTGCAGCAACTGGAAAGATCCCAAAAGTACCTCACCAAGAGGATCAAAGGGCTCAAACAGATGCCATATGCTGCCCGGTTAAAGAAACTCCAGCTCTACTCAGTGGCATACCGCCTGCTTAGAGGCGATCTATGCCTGACGTATAAAGCCATGTCCAACCCAGAATTAATGGACATGCTGCACCTCAGAAAATCCAAATATCATCGAGCTACATGCTCGAGAGACTTGAACCTCAGCACTGAAATAAATAGGACATGCTGGAGGGACAGATTCATAACCCAGAGGCTCCCTTCACTCTGGAATAAAATCCCAGTCCAGGTTAGGCAGAGTCCCTCATTGACTCTCTTCAAGAGGAATCTTGATGAGTGGATGGGAGATCATAGGTTTACCCCGGGTATCACTTCTGTGTCACTGTTAGACAGAGGCATAGTATACTAACCTCGAAAAAGGGCATAGCAAAATTAATTTAAAATGGGTGGCGAAAGCCAAACACACTCTGGTTAGGCTTATAAATGCCCTAGGGCAGATAGCCTAGTATGAACTTATGAACGTATGAACCTATGAAATATTTATGTATTGTAATTACGCTGTCAAAACCAGGTTGCTCATTTCTGATAAATGCCATTTTAATTGTTGGGAAGAATACCGTTCTTCAGTTGCAAAATTTATAAAAATATATAATATGGAGAATATAACTTTATTGTGTGTAAAATTGATTTCAGTGGAAAGACAGCAAAACTGATCAAACTAATACTAAATGTGCTCCTCAAATGTGCAAACATGCAGTACCTATATGAGCTTCCTTATTTGGACATTAGATTGTTAGACTTAAACCCCCCACAGCTAAAAGACTCTAAGAACAGGAACATCATAGTGTGCTTTTGAATCCAGACAGGAAGGGCTGCCTTTGAATATTTTAAGCAGAATAACAATACAGGTGCCAAACAATAATGGGTGGAATTCACAGAAAATCTGCATAATATCTGAGGACGTTTTGCATCATCTGGCAACATGCAGTGTGCTGTAGATTCATGTTTAGCAGCTGCATAGCCTCATTCCATTTTGGATAGAGCAGTATGTAGCACATGCAAATGAGCACGTGACATATGGACATGATTGAACATAGACACATAAGTAACAATAATACTTAAACTAAAGAAATTAAAGAGTCAGATTGATAGATGCCATTTAACCTGCTTGTGTGCCTTATTGCTTCTCTTTATATAAACAGAAATCTTGCAAAGGTTTCAGTGCTGCGTTTTGTAGTGATGTTTGCAGGTGCAGTAACATAATCAGAACTGAAATTCATTGCTTTAGCCACTGTGAGTGCTGACATGGTTGTACATCTCTGCATGCTCAGGGCTTGAAAGGACTACAGACAATAGCTGATATACTATAACCTGGCAGAAGATCATTCAGTAGATCATTACAAATTGGATCAAAATACAATCAGGAGCTTGGTCAAATATTTTGCCCATATAGTGAAACAAAATGTACAGCCATTCTATCCTCAGAACAAAATACATTTGGGTCTTTGGTAACAACAAAGCATCTAATAAGTCCTTTCCAAACTTTCAATTTTTTATCTCAGTACGTGCGAAGCTTTCAATGACCTACTACAAACACCTTTGGCATTACACAGGCATCTGTCTCATGATTTTTCCATAAGTTCTTCAGTATTATGCTACTGCATGTGAGTGAGCATATATAGTTCCCCAGGGCTACACATGAAAGAGCCAGCTCAATGCGTAGCTTTTATAGCACTGTACACTTCCCTGAGGTAAATGACACAGATTTAACTCATATGGCAATAAAGACTCCACCTGGCCCGTGGTCACAGCATGAATTGCCAGACACTATGCAATGCAAATGAGATTATTTCCAGTGAATATATTTGTGCAGCACCTTGGTAGCTCACATGATTCCCACAAATGGCAGGCATCTGATCTGTATATCTGCTTTCAGTGTTGTAATTTTCCATATGGCTATCGAGTTGGTAGTGCTAACAAAGTGGGTAGAATAAATGTTGACACATACATACCACTTTGCATGTAGCCAATCTCCCTGCCAAAAATGTTAATTTGTATTTTGCATGTGATGCTGGCTACCACCTTGGACCATGACTCTTGACCCCATGAGTATTACCACAACTGTGCAACGCTGTCAACACCAATACATGTAACATCACTGAAACATCATTCAGCTTCTGACAGCCATTGCCACTTGCTACTGCTGGGATGCCTGACAGATAGTGTAATGCAGCTATGTCTTCAGGATTTCAGTATACTTATATATAATTATGTTTTAGATCATGGCACAGCCACAAAAATCTTGCTGGCTGTTTCAGCAGTGGCTCAACAAATGTATCCAGACAAGGAAACCGTGTCTTCATCAGCTGAAACACACTGATTATGGCTTTTACTGGGTATTCAGAGTTAGATTAATGGGTTGTGTTTGTACAGTGGCATTGTGAGGTGTTTTGTGTTTAACATTACATTGCTTTTCCATAGTCATAGCATAGGTTAACACATGCATTGTATGCATGATGTCATTGGCTAATATGAATGGCATGTCAATAGCGCCTCATTTCATATGCAGGTTCGCTCTTCAATCATCCACACCACGTCCACTCCTGCGCAAAACTCCGGGTATGCCAGTGAAGTAAAATATTGCCAAACATTCCAATGAGGTAGGTCTGCTATACCTGTGAAAATATCTGTAGATCCTACAAAGCCACTTCCTCATATAACACAGTATCCTTTAAAACCTGTGGCAGAAAAGGGAATCAAACCTGTAATTGAATCTCTGCTTCAGCAGGGAATTATAGCAAAAACATGCTGTTGCTGTAATATTCCTATTCTCCCAGTTAAAAAGCCAGGCAGAGATACATATAGGTTTGTGCAGAACTTAAAGAGCAGTAAATCATGTTGTCATCCCTTTATATCCTGTAGTGCTAAATCCAGCAACTATATTGAGCTGCATACCACCATGGGCTACTTACTTTTCTGTAATTGACTTGTGTTCAGCTTTCTTATTCATCCAGACAGCAAATATTTATTTGTCTTTACATATGGGGGAATTCAATATATGTGGTAGGTACTGCCACAACGGTTTGTTGACAGTTTCTGAATCTTTTCACAACTTTTAAAGCAGGACCTTGAAGAAATCCAGTTTCCTTGCAGATCTGTATTGGTGCAATATGCATATGATTTACTTATAGCTTCAGACACACTAACACATTGGACAGGACACCATACATGTACTGACTGAATTAGCAAGAAAGGGGCATAAAACATCAGTTCTGGTCACCTAAAGTAAAGTACTTAGGACACTTAATTTTACATGGAGAGAGGCATCTCCTGCCTTCATGTGTTGAAACTATCACAAAGGCACCTCGTCATGTTACTTAGAAGTAGCTAGGAGCTTTTTTAGGTTTGGCCAGATACTGTAAGTAGTGAATACCAAATTATGCAGGAAGTGCTAGACCCTTGACTGGCCTGCCTAAAAAAGACACACCAGAGCAGTTGCCCTGGAAAGAAAAGGAAGAAAGTGCTTTTACTTCCCTAAAACAAGCCCTTGCTAGAGCCCCAGCCTTAAGACTCTCAGATTATAAGAAACCTTTTACTTTGTTTTGTCATGAAGAAGGGTCTATGCAGCAGGAGTACTAGTTCAAAAACATGGTGATGTATTTAGACCTATTGCATATTACAGTTCATTGTTAGACCTGATAGCTAGAGGGCTACAGAGCGGCCTGTACGCAGTAGCAGCAGCAGCTCCACTGATGGTAGAACAATCTGCACCACTGGCCCTAGGACAAAAACTTACCATTGCAGTTCCCCCATGCAATATCTGCACTTATTAAAATCGAAAATGCAGCATCTCTCAGCTGCTAGACTGACAAAGTATGAGGTGCTCCCAATTTCAAACACTTCAATCACCACTGAGCGATGCCAGGTACTGAACCCAGCATCCCTCCATCCCATGAGAGGAGATGGTGACCTCATGATTGTAGAATTGTGACTAAACCATGTATTTTCTCCTAGACTTGCTTTGAAAGATACTCCAATGGAAAATGCAGAAATTTAAGTGCTCATGGACAGATCATGTGAAAGAATCAGAAATGGAACTCTTACTGCAGGCATAGCTATATGTACTGAAAATACAATGGAACTCTTACAGCAGGCATAGCTATATGTACTGAAAATACAATGGAACTCTTACAGCAGGCATAGCTATATGTACTGAAAATACAATGGAACTCTTACTGCAGGCATAGCTATATGTACTGAAAATACAATGGAACTCTTACTGCAGGCATAGCTATATGTACTGAAAATACAATGGAACTCTTACTGCAGGCATAGCTATATGTACTGAAAATACAATGGAACTCTTACTGCAGGCATAGCTATATGTACTGAAAATACAATGGAACTCTTACTGCAGGCATAGCTATATGTACTGAAAATACAATGGAACTCTTACTGCAGGCATAGCTATATGTACTGAAAATACAATGGAACTCTTACTGCAGGCATAGCTATATGTACTGAAAATACAATGGAACTCTTACTGCAGGCATAGCTATATGTACTGAAAATACAATGGAACTCTTACTGCAGGCATAGCTATATGTACTGAAAATACAATGGAACTCTTACTGCAGGCATAGCTATATGTACTGAAAATACAATGGAACTCTTACTGCAGGCATAGCTATATGTACTGAAAATACAATGGAACTCTTACTGCAGGCATAGCTATATGTACTGAAAATACAATGGAACTCTTACTGCAGGCATAGCTATATGTACTGAAAATACAATGGAACTCTTACTGCAGGCATAGCTATATGTACTGAAAATACAATGGAACTCTTACTGCAGGCATAGCTATATGTACTGAAAATACAATGGAACTCTTACTGCAGGCATAGCTATATGTACTGAAAATACAATGGAACTCTTACTGCAGGCATAGCTATATGTACTGAAAATACAATGGAACTCTTACTGCAGGCATAGCTATATGTACTGAAAATACAATGGAACTCTTACTGCAGGCATAGCTATATGTACTGAAAATACAATGGAACTCTTACTGCAGGCATAGCTATATGTACTGAAAATACAATGGAACTCTTACTGCAGGCATAGCTATATGTACTGAAAATACAATGGAACTCTTACTGCAGGCATAGCTATATGTACTGAAAATACAATGGAACTCTTACTGCAGGCATAGCTATATGTACTGAAAATACAATGGAACTCTTACTGCAGGCATAGCTATATGTACTGAAAATACAATGGAACTCTTACTGCAGGCATAGCTATATGTACTGAAAATACAATGGAACTCTTACTGCAGGCATAGCTATATGTACTGAAAATACAATGGAACTCTTACTGCAGGCATAGCTATATGTACTGAAAATACAATGGAACTCTTACTGCAGGCATAGCTGTATGTACTGAAAATACAATGGAACTCTTATTGCAGGCATAGCTGTATGTACTGAAAATACAATGGAACTCTTACTGCAGGCATAGCTGTATGTACTGAAAATACAATGGATCTCTTACTGCAGGCATAGCTGTATGTACTGAAAATACAATGGAACTCTTACTGCAGGCAAAGCTATATGTACTGAAAATACAATGGAACTCTTACTGCAGGCATAGCTATATGTACTGAAAATACAATGGAACTCTTACTGCAGGCATAGCTATATGTACTGAAAATACAATGGAACTCTTACTGCAGGCATAGCTATATGTACTGAAAATACAATGGAACTCTTACTGCAGGCATAGCTATATGTACTGAAAATACAATGGAACTCTTACTGCAGGCATAGCTATATGTACTGAAAATACAATGGAACTCTTACTGCAGGCATAGCTATATGTACTGAAAATACAATGGAACTCTTACTGCAGGCATAGCTATATGTACTGAAAATACAATGGAACTCTTACTGCAGGCATAGCTATATGTACTGAAAATACAATGGAACTCTTACTGCAGGCATAGCTATATGTACTGAAAATACTACATTGTATCAGGAAAGATTGCAAGGGCTTACTTCTGCATGTTACTGAATTGACTGCATTAACAAAAGCCTGTAAATTAGCTAAAGTTAAAATTGTGAACATTTACACTGACAGCCACTATGGGTTTGGGGTAACCCATGACTTTGAAGAACTGTGGAGACAGAGAGGAATTTTAACATCAGCAGGTACTGAGATAAAAAATGAAAAGTTTGTAAAGGACTTATTAGATGCTGTGTTGTTACCAAAGACTTAGCTATAGTTAAAGTCCAAGCTGATATAAAAGGAGACAGAGTTACTGTAAAAGGTAACTGACTATCAGATTATGCAGCCAAACAGGCTACTGGTTTAAATGTTACTAGAAATTTTGTTTTTGTTATGCAGGAAACATCTGCAAAAACTGACATTCCTTGTAATTTTAATGCTTTGATTCCTTTGCAGAATGAAGTTTCAGAAACTGAGAAAAAGAGGTGGATCAGTGCAGGTTGTAAAAGACAAAATAATTTTCTATGGGTACACCCTGATGGCAGGATAGTAGCACTTTTGGCCGTACTACCTTGGTTGATAAGGACATACCACTTACCGAATCATATTGGTAAGCATGGACTTCTTAATCTTATTCAGTAAGATTGGTTTGTCCCTCTTTCTCAGTCTCTAGTTAGTCATTATGTAAATAATTGTGAAATCTGTTTGCCACATAATATTGCACCACCTGTGAAGATTAAGCTTTATACAGTGTACATTACCTCCACCTTGGGGACACTTTGTAAGCATCCAGCTGGACTTTGTTCAAATGCCGGATTGTGCTACATTCTCATACATACTGCTAATTGCATGTGTCTTTTCTGCATGGGTGGAAGCTTATACATGTGCTAAGTGTGATGCTGAGAAATTGCTAAGGGAATTTATTCCTCATTTTGGAGTATCTCATACTATTAATTCAGACACAGGTACCCATTTTACTGCTGAAATTATTAAAAAAATATATCAAGTGTTTAAAATTTCTTTGCAGTTATATTGTCCCCACCATCTACAGTCATTTGGTCTTGTTGAAAGGTCTAATCAGACTATTAAAATCAGAATTAGCAAAAATTGTAGTGAGACAGTACTGAAATGGCCAGATACTTTGTCTCTGGCTTTAATGAGTATATGGGGAACTGTAAATACTTGCAAAACTAAGCCTGCATGAAATCCTTATGGGCATCCCATCAGAACGCCACCTTCCCCACCAATCAGGAATTGTGAACTGGTATTTACTGATGAAGCTTTGCTTGACTATTGCTCAAAACTTATTTCTGTTTTGCAGACTTTTTATAAAAGTGTAAAGGAGGCTGTCTCTATACCAGCCACTGTCCCTTGTCATGATCTACAACAATGTGATTGGGTCTATGTAAAGGTATTCCAATGCAAATCTTCTTTGGAACCACAGTGGAAGGGACCTCATCTCATTCTCCTAACTACCCATATTTCAGTAAAGTGTGCCGGAATACCGAATTGGGTCCATGCTTTGCATTGCAAAAAAAACCTGCTTGACATCTCCTGAGTATAGAAAATAGACCCGCACCCCCTTCTGGTGACATCACTGAGTCTTCTCCTTTTGTTGCTTCCGATTGACACGAGGGAAAATTATTCTTCGAATGCTGCACCAATATGCCACTGACATAAATGTTTCCAACTGCTGAGTATGTGGATTTGTTCCCCATGATGCCAAAGGGGGCATTCCAATGGTACATATAACTGTGCAACAGACTTCTTTAGAAAAGCGATTTGCTGTGGAAAATCAAACCTGATGTAACGTTACAGACTAGACTAAGAAAATATATTACCAACTGGCTGCATCAACACAAGGTGATATTTGTTATGTCAGAGAAGGAACTGTATGAGTAGGTTACAACAACTGCAACGACACCCATAATGGGACCTTATTGGCAGAGCTTGAATTGAAAATGTATGACTGAGATGGGAATGTTAGACAATTATTATTATTTCTATGGAGGTCGTACCTACCCCTGGTTACCCAGAAACTGGGCTGTTTTTTGTTATGTGGGATAGGTGACGGCAGCTATTTTTCATTCTTTTTCTATACCTGCTCGAAGGTTAAGAAATAAGAGACCATACATCCTGCAGAACAAACCATAGCTTTTTTTCACTGCATTATGGCCTATTGCAAACTATGAATGGAGTGAATCATCTGTCCTTTATATTAGCTGAAGTGGCTAATAAGACTATGGAAGCACATTTGCATGGCACAACTGAAATTCGAGCCACAGCTTTGCAAAACTGAATAGCTCTTGATTATTTACTGAGTTCAAAGGGTAGAGTTTGCCATCTCACTGGAAAATGGTGCTGTATGTTTGTTTCAGACATTCATGATGAACAAGAAAAGGTGGCTGACTTTATAGAACAATTGGCTATTAATATGATTAAACTTGAGTCTGGATAGACCTTGTTTGGGTGGTTGGGTAATATATTTGGAAATGTTGGAAGAAGCGTAATGAAAAGTATTATTAGCTTTATCCTGGGAGGGTGGCTTAATGGTTACAGTGTTTGCCTTACAAACACAAGGTGCAGGGTTTGAGTCTCACAAGGGATAATTGGCTAGGCTTAAAATGACTCTCAAGGGCAGTTAGTCTAATACTAATCTATGAACCTAATCCTAATTCTGCTTTTCATGGATGTTGTATATTCTGTTAGTAAGAATTTGTTAGAAGAAGTGCACATGCAATGACTGTTATCCCTGAACAAAAACATCCCAGGGTTTATGTTTGACAATAACATGATTCAGAATAATCTGGGATTGTGATGCTATGAAGCATCAGAGCGAGGAACTAAAATGGATATGTTATTTTTATGTTTGTTAATGCTTATTTTAATATACTGTTAGTTTAAAAGTATTGCAACAGGGTTTGTTTTTACTATTTAGCTGAGAAGAACACTTTGTCTTTGTTAGACATCATCAGAGCTTAGCAAACAGATGGTAAATGTTTAACCTTGAAAGGAAGCTTAGCTAGATGCTATGTACTTGCAGGAAATATCTCTAGGATAAGTAAACACATAAACCATGTCAGGATTGAAGCATGAGAAAGCTTCAATCTATACTCCCTATTTACTCCTTTCAGTGTGTTTGTGTTTTAATCTCAAGTTGAGAAAGCTTTGAACTTTGTATGAACTAATCTTTTTTTCTCATTTTAAGATATAAAAAGAGTTGCATTTGAGCATACAGTGGAATCTTTCTATTTTGAGACATTCCAGTATCATGATACTTGTGTTTGCATCCAGAATCTCTGCTAGTCTGTGTTTTGAATTAAATAGCTGCATGATATTATCTGCTAATAAGTGTTTCTTTTCAGCATCAATGTCATATACATATCCAGACACATGAACAGTCTTGCCTTAGTGCTCCTGGTAAATCAGCTGATTGACTTGGTGCTGAAAAACATAAAAGAAAAGAAACTTGTCCATGAACCACAAGTCTTGCATATAGCTAAACAAGAATGCCTAGCTATATGGAAGTAACCACCATTCATTAATCCTAACGCTAGAACTCTGCTTCCCTCTCTCTAACTTCCTCTTCCCATTGGCTAAAAAGGTCATGATGGCACCTCTTTTAGTTACTATTTTGATGCAGGTACTGCTTACCAAGGCAGATGGCATCAATTACCACCGCGACAATGCAGTGCTAGACATCCACTTTGCATTAGGGCCCTTACAGGAGTTTCCCAGCGGGCATCCTGGTAGTCCCTGTGCAGGAATTACAGAAATATTTTAGTTTCTTTCCTGCCCACATGGGAGTCATCCCACACTTTGCCCCTTCAGAAGTCATAGCCACTTCACAGGTTGCTGTCTAGAGGAAGATGGCAGCAGATTCACTTTGACTCAAGCTGCGGGTATGACATGACTCTCATAGATGAACAACAGGGCAACACAATAAAGACCAATGTCACCATATAGCCATATGTTACTAACCATTGTGTCAATGCAGTGGGGGAGAACATGTTGACCTAATGGTTTTGGTACCATACAAATGATGTTGGTGTTCATAGGTGTGTACTAGGCTAATGGCCCTGGAGCCTTTACAAGCCTAACCAATAGGATTACCCTGGCATCGTGCCACCTGACATTAGTTCCCAGTGCCTCTGTCGAGTAGAGCCATTGGAGTGATCCCCGGGGTGAATTTTCTATTTCCTATCCACTCATCAAGATTTCTCTTGAAGAGGGCCAGTTAGGAGCTCTGTTTGACATGTATGGGAAGGCTATTCCATAGCATGGGCAGTCTCTGGGTTATGAACCTGTCCCCCAGCATGTTCTGTTGATTGTAGTAATGAGGTTGAGGTCTCTGGAGCGTGTGGTGTGGAGGGATTGGGATTTCTTTAGATGTAGCATTTCTAACAGAGCTGGGTCAGACATGGCTTTGTAAGTCAAACAGAGATTGCCTCTAAGTAGGCGATATGAGACAGAGAATAGTTGGAGTTTTTTGAGTCTGTCCACATAGAACAATGGTTTAAGGCCTAGAATCATCTTTGTGAGGTATTTTTGCGGCCTCTCCAGTTGTTGTAGGTGTCTAGTGAGGTACATGCCAAATGGGGGATTGTACTCGATGATTGGCCTAATGAGGAAAGAGTAGGGGGAGACAATGACCTCTTTCTTCCTGGATGCAAAACCCTTAGTAATGAGATGTGCCACATAGAAGGACTTTCTGACCACAGTGCCAATGTGGTGGTCAAAAGAGAGGTTGCTGTCAACCTGAGTTCTCAGATCTCTTATAACACCTCCTGTGTTCAGTGGACTCCATCGATGTGGTAATTCATGGGAACCAAGTTTTTTCCAAAGGGGATGATGACACATTTTTGGCATTGAGCTTAAGGCCATGGTTTTGACACCAGTCATTGGAATAAGTGAGGCCTTTCTGCAGGATGTCAGCATCACTTGGGGAGTTAATAATAGCTTCCAACTTGCAATCATCTGTGAACTTTGTCAGCCGGAGTCCCTTTGTGTTGGCCTTGACTTCAGAGAAGTAGATACCAAACAGGAGAGGACCCAGGACCGAACCCTGTGGGACTCCACTCATGTCTGGTCGGCAGTCTGACTTGGAGTCAGCCACTTTCACACTGTGGATTCTATCTGTGAGCCAGTTTGCAACCCACCTAGTGATATAGGGGTTGATGCCTAGCTTAGTGAGTTTTTTCTATGATTCCTGAGTGGGGAATGGTATCAAACGCCTTGGCCAAATCAAGGTAGACTGTATGAACCACCTTGCCTTCATCCACAGCTCTGGTGACTGAGTCAAAGAAGTTGACCAAGTTGAGCAGGCATAATCTACCCTTCACAAAACCAAACTGTGTGGGATCCAGAGTTTGGAGATTCCCTATATCCTTGTTTATTAGGTCCATGATGATGCGTTCCATAGCTCTGCATATCAAACTAGTCAGGCTAATGGGGCGATAGTTCCCAGGGTCTGTAGTCACTCATCCTTTGTGGAGAGGGATGACTATTCGGTAGGGACAAAGCCTGAGGTGGGGCTGTGACTGAACAGGGCGCACAGGTGTGGTGCCAGTTCACTCTGTAGTTCATGTAGAACACAGCCAGGGATATTGTTAGGTCCCATAGAAGCTGTATTCTTGGCCTTGGACAGTGCTGTTTTAACCTGTGCAGCAGTAATACTGGGTGCCTGGCAATCTACTAGTATTGTGATTGGTACTTTGGGGGGAGGGGTAAAGTTGGCACTGAATCTGTTAGCCAGTATATTGGCAATATATGTTGGCTCGGTATAGGAGGTGCCATTGTGCAGATGCTCAAAGCAAATCTGGGTATTGCCATGGAGATTCTTTACATAATTATAGAAGGCCTTGTGGTTGTCTTTACAATCTGCTGCAATTCTGTTTTCATAGCTAGCTTTAGAAGATTTGATGAGGGATCTCAACTTTTTGTTGAGGCTGATAAGGTAGTTTTTCCAGTCTTGGGACTTCACTTTATTCTGCATTAGTTTCTTCCTTCTGTTGTAGAGTTTGTTTATGGCAGGAGACTACCAGATTGGCTTCCTTTTTTTGGAGGAGAGCATCTGGGTTCTATTGGGTATGGCGAGATCCATGCATTTGTGCACGTTTGTATGGTGCATTGGTGTATGATTTGGCAGTCATGCAACTATTCTCCATTTGCATGGGTGCCGTGAAGTTAGCCACCTCTGTTTTTAGGAGCCCAAAGTTAGCTTTGGAGAAGTTTTTCATGGTGGTTACCTTTGTGGGGGGGGGGGGGTGTGGATTTCCAAGGTGATAAGTTTGTGGTCGGATCTAACCAGGGAGGAGTTGACTATTGGTATAGAGCAATGGTTGACCATGTTAGTAATGATCAGTTCAAGGATGTTGCTACCTCTAGTGAAGGTAAGAATGAGCTGGTCCAGGGCATTGGAATTAATGAATTCCAGGAAATGCTGGGCAAGTGTATTGGTACAGGAGCAGTTTTCCCAGTTAATGGAGGGGTAGTTGAAGTCACCCAGTATGAGAGTGTTAGGTTGGATCCTAATATTCTCCAGGTGCCTAGGAACGTGGAGTGTGAGTCTTGGAACATAGTTGGACACCTATAGCAGGCTACAACCTGAATCACTCTCTTACCTATTGTTAACTGCACCTGAAGTATCTCTGATGCATTATGTTGGGCTAACAGTCTGGAGGTGTGCATCCTTTATGAATATGGAAACACCACCGTCTTTGGAGCTTCGGTCCAAGTTCTGGGGCCGAAAGGTGTGGAATGAATTATAGCCAGGTAGTGCAGGGGTGCTTTCTGCTGCTTTGAACTAGTCTCTGTTACAGCACAAATGTCGATGTTCTTTATTTTAAGGAGTGCTTCAAGCAAGTGCATTTTGAGATTTAAACATCTAGCATTGAGCAGCATGACCCTCAGATTGCATTTGTCTAGCTGTTACAGTGGTGATTTTGTCTTTGAAACACAGCCTAAAAAAGGCACTATAGGGGTGGCAAGAGTCTTAGCCAGTATCCAGAAGCCCAGGGAAGACAGATGCAGGCCATCTCTGAAAAAACATCAAGGTCTGTCAATCATGTCATCCCAGGCAGACAGATACTGGATCCCCTTAGAATGACACCAGAAACTTAGCCAATTGTTGAAATCAATCATTTTCTGCTTGTACTGTGGTATCATTCTGGGTGATGGTAGGATGCTGCTCAGGGCTAGGGTCATACCCACCTGGACTACATAATCCGAGAGCTTCTCCATGTCTCTTTTCATGTAGTCCATGGAGGTACGTCTCAGGTTATTCACACCCACATGTACAATGACAGAGTCATATTTGACCTGTTGTTGAGGGATCTGAGTGTGTGCATTATGTGGCAGATCCTGGCACCTGACAGGCAGCTAACTGTTACTTTCTCCTTATTCAACCTAGTGAGTGGGACATCAGTGTGTCTCACTCTTGAGTCACCTATGACTAGTGTGTTGAGCATGCTGTTTTGCCTTAGGGGCTTTGATTGAGTGACACACTGTTTAGGAGAGTTATGTGTCTCGTGATTAGTGTTGTGTTGTGGTGGTCGAGTGCCTTTCTGCCTTTAAGGCCTCTGCTGTGTGGGTAGATTTTTATTCAGAGCCTCCACGAAGGTGGGTGTGTGGTTTGTGTTTTTATGTGAAGGTACTGTTGGTGTGTGTTCTGGAAGGCTATGTGTTCCATGTGGAGTGGTGCAAGTGTTGACCTTCTCCTCTTGACCAGCTATTCCAGTCTTGGCTGGAGAGTGTATCTTTTCCAGTTTGGATATATAAGTGAATCTCTCGCAAGTCTGAGTGTTGGGAGGTAAGAGGAGAGGGTTGTCAATGTACATGAGGCAGTTGCTACATTGCCTCAGGATGCCTAGGTTCACCAGGTTAATAGGAGACTTGTATGATTTATTGATGTGTGGACTTAATAGACTTGAATTTATATGAGTTTTTTTACAGTAGAACACAATTTAATCCATGTTTTGAATGGGTTGCCCAAGATTCATAAGACCTTAGAGAGACCTCCTATGTGACCAGTAGTTTCTGGACGAGGTTGGGCTACTGAGCCGCTGTCACAATATGTTGAGAATAAGCTCAAACCCTTGTTAGTGGAAGCCCCTTTAGTTTTGAAGGACACACGACATTTTCTTTCTGAACTATTTGACAGAGTAGAAAAGGTTGATTTATCAAAAGTAATGTTGGTTACACTTGATATTAAAACACTATTTACAGTGATTCCAAATCAAGAAGGGATTGACTCAGATTGTTTATGGTACATCATAGTCGATATGGCCACAATACAGTGACTGTGATTTGTACACTATTAGATCTAATCCTGAATCACAATATATTCTTATTTGGTGACAGTTATTTTATACAAAGACAAAGGGTAGCCATGGGTACCCCATGTGCTAACACATATGCTAATTTAGTGTTGGCACAATGGGAGGAGGAGCATATCTTAGGCACCAACCCATACAAACAAAACATTATTCACTAAAGTAGATTTGTAGACAATGTTTTTTTGTTGTGGGAGGTAGACCACACAATTGAATGAATGTATCTCTTATTTAGAGACTACCACATGTTTTCGTAGGTTCACAGTAGATTGGTCTTTGGCTTCTAAAAATTTTTTGGACATCACCATATATAAGAATAGCCAAGGTGGGCTAGATACAAAATTGTATAAGAAAACATAGTGGAAGAATAATGTATTGCCTAAACCCACCATGCACCCCCCACATATTTTCTCAAACATAGTTAACTAAAACAATGTTTAAAAAGGTCACACAGGAAAAACAATTGGTTAAAAACACAAAAAGAAAAATCTAGCAAAGCCAGAATTTCCGCTGTGTGATACCTTAAACCTCTTGAATCAGAGGCAATGTGGGATATATGTAAATTACCCTTTAAGGATATCAGGTGTTTCAGCTAAATGGCAGTTCTGAATGTCCATGATTTTTTCTTTTACTTTTACTTTTAAAGAAAAAAATCTATCCCACATTGCCTCTGATTCAAGAGGTTTAAGGTATCACACAGTGGAAATTCTGGTCAAACATAGTTAAAGGACAGTCCCTAAGGCTATCTTGTCTCAACACCGATGACAGGGAGATGTGCAAATCGACTGATATCCTATTGCAAGATCTTTTGAATAGGGGTTACCTGGAAACCCTAATAGGCAATGTTCATTCAGAAATTGGTGCTTACAGGGGTAACAGAGGGGCCCCATATTTTTCAGGAAGACACAGAGACAAGGACTGATCTGTAGCTGCTGCAAGTAGGGTATACAGGCCAGTAGTAAGTATGGATAATGACTGCATAACAGTAGTGATCTGTTGTTTTTGTGGGTGGAGGGTTGCCCCACAACTCCCTGCTGTCAGGAGGGTGGGGACACAGGGCATATCATCATGGAACTCTGCAGTAAATAACTACATTGGTCTACAGATAACAGCAATGTGGAACATCTGATGGGGTTAGGGTGCACAGGCCATAGGCAGATGGTGAGATTGATTGGATATCCAAGAAATGTAAGATTCTTTTATTCATATATATGCAGTTATTTATTTATTGTGGGGGTTGTTTCATGGCCACCTGCTGATAGGGATGGGAGCAATGATGGATGAGAGATGACAAGGCTCAGTTGTGGTCAGCAGCAGCCCAGCAATATATTGGCTGTGGAGCTACATAAAGTACACTATGATCCCTGGCATGTAGTTCATATAGATAGAACAATGTTGCAATGTACAATGTCTTCATCTGTGGATCAAATCTAGAACACAGTAGCAAGGTGTGGTGGGAATGGCACAATTGGTAATCAATACTGGGCAAAGTTGAATGTATGGAGTATGTGATGGCTTTACTTTCTTGGGCAAAGGTCCGTAAATGTTGTTAACAAGGCACATGTCCTGCTGGACCACTATCAAAAATTGCCCTGTGATCAGAACCATAGACAGCTATTTTTGGGCCCTACTCCACCCCCAGACTGGGCACTCTTCCAACAACAACAGCAGCAGCAACAGCAGCAGCAGCAGCAACAACAAAAGGTGTTCTTACACTTGAAGAGCAAAAATAAAAAGCTTTTAAACTGTAGTAAATTACTTGCTACATGTGTAGCAGGCAGCTACTACACCTCATATTCCACATGAAGTGCTACAGTGCTTCAGTTTTCACCACAAATGCAATACCAGCATTTATGTATAGTATAAGGTGTAGTAGTTGCTTGCTACATATCTAGCAAGCAGTTTACTACAGTTTAAAAGCAACTGGGATTGATCAATCGCATTCCCTAATACTTTGTTTCTGGGAAGGCTGATCCTTTGCCCCACCCAAACCTTACTACTGCATGTGATATTGATGTATAGTAGGTATACAACCTTACAGCATTCAGTAGCACAATAAGCACTATAATGATGCACTAAGTTTTCATCACTAGTATGCTTTAATGCTTGAGACCTCAGGAGGTAAAAAAAAGAAAAAGAAACAAACAAACAAACAAAAAAAAAACAAATAAAACTAAGAACCTATAAAACACTGCAACAAACTATATAAAAATCATGTACAAACTTGAATGATGTTTGCTTTCAATGAGGAATGTTTTACTAGGGTGAAGAAGAACAGCATCAAATCCAACAGAAATTGCTAAGCGAAGGGATACAACAGCATTTACTCCCATCTTTTACAACACCGCTTGTTGGTATTTTCCATTGCCATGTTCATTTACAAAGCAGACATCACTACTTTTATCTTTTTCAATCTACAGAATTGCCATAACCACCCTCTGTCTGGAGTAGCATAGTCAACTAACTCAGCCACCGTTAAGACAACATAAACTGAACAAATTGAGTAAATTTTACTGCATCATCCAGCATCAAAAGTAGATAACTGATGACATTAGAAAGGTAATAATACTTTTTAAAGTCTGTATTCAACAAATTACCTATAACAGTTTTATACAGCAGCCATTCTCAACCATGCTGTATATTTTCTCTCCCCATGTTTATTATGACATTGAGAAGGTTCCAGTTATAAAGTCCTGCTAGAAACATTTATAAGATAATTCAAGTTTTTGTGGAGTTCGGGAGCACTTCAGACTGAATTATGCTCAGATTAACTGTTAAATCACATTACTCTTATCACCTTCCATTTTCATAAGTTGGTCATAAATGTTGAATACTAATGAAACATTTTAGCAATGATTAAGCAACCTTATTAAGTTAAACTATGCCCAGAGATGGAACCTTAATTTCCCCAACTATCACGGGTGCAAGAACCCACAATGGGGACAAAACACAACCTGTTAATGTTGAAAATCAAATGAAATGTTTCAAATGCACTAATTTATATAAATTGTCCCACCACTCTTAATATATTGTTTTGAAAACAGCTTAAAAAGGAAAAGAAAATGAGTGCAGACCTTATTGCTTCTAAACAAGAAGAAAAGATTGGTAGTTCAAAGCAATATAACAATAGTCTAAACCATGACCATCCAACTTAATGCATCTTCAAAGTATTATGATAAGCCACATTCCTGTTACAAGCATTAATTTACTAACAGAAGAAAAAAGTTAACAAAAGTAATTTAAATGACTAGGCTATGTGTAAATTACAGTAAAAGCTGAACCCTTTTATCCCCCATATTCAACAGCAAGTCTAAAATCACAATCAATTATCTGTACATTGACAGAGAGGGAGAGAGATCAATCTTTCCAATATGTTCAAGATACCACTGTGATTACAATAAAAAAAAAAAAAAAATAAGAAGCTTTTAACATTTTAAACTCTCAACCAAAATTTAAAGGAGTTGTGGGAAGCAGCACAGACTCTAAGTGTGCCTATCATGGGGAACAGTCATAACACCTCCACCTGATTTTCTGTTAGAATGTCTGGTACAGTAAAAACATTTATATCCTGACAGAAATGGTTTCCAGTCATTGTTCTTTAATCATGTTTCACAAACAATAACAACATCAGTCTTGTGGAAACGTAGCACATTTTCCAATAAAAAGACTATTATTACTGCTCCTAGCATTAACAACCATCAGAGATACATCAAATATTACTATCTGTGAACTCTTAAATTTTCAATCTGGGAAAAATCCTGCCTATTGTTTGTCAGATATTTGAAAATATCTGCTGCAAAAATTCTCTTCCCCAATCTTAACAAATGCACTCCATCCTGTCTGAACACGTGTGCCCAAAACTAGGCTTGGATGCTCTACATATTTCCATTTTTTTAAATGGGACATTTTTTCCATGTAGGTATTTACCCCAAAATTTTTTCATTCATGGTGACCTGCCTATCCTTTCTATATATGATTTGTTAAAAATACATCCTGATGCCAGTTCAAGATATACTATCTAAGAGGGCTATAAGTTCCCTACTAGCAGTCACAGAGTCCTTGCGGATGAGATCATTTGTACCATCATGAATAAAAAAAGATCCGTACTTCCTTACATCAAGCCGTTCCAAGGCTTGTCTCACATCTACTACTTTTGTTCCTGGGAAGCATAACACTATTTCAGGTTCATTATGTTCTCTGAAAATGTAAGTATAAATTCCTCTAGTAATTGAATCTCCAATTGCAAGAATATATTTTCTGACCAGTTGTGAAGAATCTTCAACTTCTAATACAGTAATATCTGCTGTATCAATTGTTACAAAAGAAAAAGCTTCATCACCATTAGTCTTATTAATCCCAGTGTTTTCAATGCATATTAAATTTGTAAGCATACAGTTTTCATCCAGTTGGCTTTGTGCATCCACAGCTTGATCCATGTAGTCAACATCTGGCTTTCTCTTCTTTCTTCTTACAGCACTGTTCTTCAGTCCTTCTTTGAAGTCCCTCCTCTGGGCCAGTAATCAAAAAAGAACATCCACAATGAAAAATTTAAATATATTTAATAATAAATAATAAAGGAACATGAAAATAATAACTATCTATTTACAATAAACACCAGAGTTTCATCACAGGAAATATTAAAAATAACACAGACGGAAAGGTTCACACAGATACAGGAAAAACAATACTTAACTAATCTCACTATATTTTCCTGACTGATCTAAAGAATTACTGTCCCCTAGTTCACTTACTAGAACAAGGCAAGATGACATGGGTGATTGGTCCTTCTTTGTCAGGTTTCACAAACAGACTGCTCTGAGTCTTCTGTCTCATCTAGTATTAAAGCATCACTTCAGTGCTGAATTACAGAATGACATCACATTCACCTGGTCACCTGACTCTGGTTCTCACACTACCCTCTTTACTAGAAGTTGAGACAGAATCTTGCATGTATGTGTCACTATACACAAAGAGAGAGAGCTTTGTTAAGATGTGTTATAGCATTTGGAAGTTATACAACAATTTTAGCACTTCCACTCTTCCTACAGAGCTACTAAGCCAGGCTTCTCACAGACATTTTGTCTCTGTCTCCAGTCAGAACTGTAAGATACAATCTTTATGGCCTAAACCAGATAATTTAATTTCAGACTGTTTTTCAAAGTTAGCTAGACTGACAGTAACCTCTTATCATCCAGTATCCTCTGCTATAATATAGTCATATCAACAGTTACAGTATAGTCTGATATACAGGTATATTTATTTTCTGTCCAGCAGGACCCACTGTTAGTACATTTTTTAACACAAGCAACTTTACAAGTACATTTTCAACACAAGGACCTGTACAAATCAGTTTGATATACAAATGGCATATAATTCTTTACAAAATGTCAGCTAGCTATGCTGACATATGTTACACATCTACTACCCTATTCTCTCTGGCATAGCTGGCATTACCCACATCATCACAAAGGACATGACACATAAACCCATATATACAGAGGTACTCGCTAGTAACTTACCAAAAGATCAGAGGCCTCCCAAATGGAAACCACTTACATATAATAATGCAAAAAACAACCACATAATAATGCAAAAAATCAGCCACAACACATAATAACACACACACCAGTGTCTCAACAAATAAGCCCATAAAGCATAACACCACAAAACCTAATGCATTGGTCATAGGTGACTCCATTGTGAGACACATGGATGTTCCCCCTCACCAGGCTGGATAAGGAACAGGTTACGGTTACCTGCCTGTCAGATGTCAGGATCTGTCAAGTCACTCAAGCACTCAAGTCAGTCAATCACAAATACCAGTATGACTCTGTCATAGTCCATATAGAGGTGAATGACTTGAGCTGTACCTCACAGAACAATATGAAGAGACATGACTGAGCTCTCAGATTATGTGTCACAGGCAAGTACAAACCTAGCCTTAAGCAGCATTCTACCTTCTCCAAGGATGATGTCACAATAGAAAGAAAAAAATGATTGACTTTAACAATTGGCTTATCTTCTGGTGTCAGTCCAAGGGGATTCAATATCTGCTAGCCTGGGAAGAGATGGTTGACAGGCCATGCTGCTTTGTCAGAGATAGTCTACACTTGTCTCCTCTAAGCTTTCAGCTACTGGCAAAGGCAATAGCCACCCCTATTGTGCCTTTTTTAGGCAGTGTCAAAATAAACAACCTGCCAACATAACAAAATCCCCTCTAGATAAACTCAAGGTACTGCTGCTTAATGGAAGGAGTCTAAACAATAAACTGCACTCCCTGGAAGCACTCCTCACTTTGAAAGATGATGTCTGTGCAGTCACCGAGACATGGTTTAATGGCATGGAAAGCACCTCAGCTGTACAGGGCTACAATGCCTTCCATACATTCAGACCACAAACTTAGCATGAAAGAATCAAAGGAGGAGGTGTATCCATCTTCATTAAGGATAAGTACACCTCGAGACTGGTCAAACAGTGTGACTCTCTTGAGCTACTCCATGACCAGTTAACAATAGGCAAAGCCCCCTACCAAATCATAGCTAGCTATATGTCTCCCACCACGAAATAGGAAAAGCATACCACATACTTATACTTACTAGAGTCACATGCCATACAGCTCAACATCTTACTCATGGGTGATTTTAATTATCCTAACGTTGACTGGGAAACATACACGACCACAAACATGCTAGCTCAGAGGTTCTTGGACTTTGTCATTGCAAATGCTCTGGAACAGCTAGTCAGCACACATGTCTTACCCAGCTCTGTTAGAAATGGTACATCTAGAGAAATTCCAATCCCTCCATACCACACACTGCAGAGACCTCAACCTCATTACCACAGTCAACAGAATGTGCTGGAGGCACAGGTTCATAACCCAGAGACTGTCCATGCTATGGAATAGACTTCCCATACATGTCAAACAGAGAACCTCACTGGCCCTCTTCAAGAGAAATCTTGATGAGTGGATGGGAAATAAAAAAATTCACCCCCGGGATCACTCCAGTGGCTATACTCGACAGAGGCACTGGAAACTAAGGTCGGGTGGCATGATGCCAGGGTAATCCTATGGGCTAGGCTTGTAAAGGCTCCAAGGCCATTAGCCTAGTACACACCTATGAACCTATGAAGAGGCTCAAATGTTCTGGACATAGTACCCACTAACATGAGAGAGCATTGCACCCCCATCCCCCATGTGATGCCATCCCTGGTAAGACTGAACCATAAATCAGCCTTGTTTAATGTAATTATAAGATCAGATACCCCATCAAGGCTTAAATATGCTTAAGAATTTTTCAAAGACAACATACCTCCTACTAAGTGATGGTATAGGAAATTTCAAAGTCCTCTTGAATGCAGGTAACATAGACTTCTATGCAGAGGTGTATACCAATGTCCTGTGTAGCCACTTAAGTAGTTGTATAGAATCGGCTGTACCTGGCCAGATGAAAACCAGGTCTTTCCAAAAAACAAGCCAGCCTAGTGGACCCCTATTATAAACAGGCTATACAACAAGAGAAAGAAACTATGTCCGGGAATAAGACAGAACTGGCTCAGCTGAGGAAAAAAATTCCTCTCTAGCTTGAACAAACAAGTTAGAGTTCTTATTAAGTCCGTCAAAGCTAATTACGAAGCCAAAATAGCCTCACTAGCTAAGGATAATTAGAAGGCATTATTTAACTATGTCCAAAACCTAAAATGGAATACCCAGCTATGTGCTGAACTGGTTGTGGATGCACCACCCATACTCAACTGGAGGTAGTTGACAATCTGCTAACTGACAGATTTGGTGCAAACTTCACTCCCCTATCCCCTCCAGTCATCCCCCAAAGTATACCTGCCACCATTCCTCAGCCTGTTATCTCAAGAGAACAGGTCATCTCAGTGCTCCCCAAGGCCAAAAACAAGGCAAGAATAGGACCAGACAACTTCCAGGTTGCCTTTTAAACAATTTAAAACATGACTTAGCAGACCAACTTGGATCTCTGTTTAACCACAGCCTGAGAACTGGTTATTTTCTGCTGAAATGGAGGACAGCAACAGTAATCCCTTTGCACAAAGGGGGACTATCAACTGATCCTGGGAATTATAGGCCCATAAGCTTGACTAGCCTCATCTGAAAAGCCATGGAAAGAATTATTATGGACCTTACTAACAAGGACATAGGTAATCTCCAAACTCCAGTTCAGATTCTTTAAAGGTAGGTTATGCCTGTTAAACATTGTTGACTTCTTTGAGTAAGTCACCAAGGGCCTGAATGAGGGAAAGACAGTGAATACCATCTATCTTGACCTACTCAAGGCATTTGACACAACCCCCCACTCAGATATTATAGAGAAACTCTCTTACTTGGGAATTAACCCCTACATTACCAGATGAGTGGCCAAGTGGCTCAGTGACAGGACACATGCTGCCAAAGTGGATGACTTCACATCTAGCAAAAGACCAGTCACCAGTGGCATACCACAAGGTTCTGTACTGGGCCCCTTACTGTTCAGAACTTATTTCTCAGAAGTCCAGGCAAACTTGGACGGCCTGTGGCCGACCAAGTTCACTGATGTCTGCAAATTTTAAGCAATCAGAGTCTCTCAATGATGTTAATATACTGCAGACAGGGTTAACACAGACAAATGACTGGTGCCAAAGCCATGAATTAAAGCTAAATGTAAAAAATGCATTATTATTCCCTTTAGGAAAGCTGACATCTCTTACATTATGAACAGCAGCCCCCTAAGTGTAGACCAGTGGTATGTGATCTGGGTACTCAGGTTGATAGCAATCTGAACTTTGACCACAACATATCCACAGTAGTAAGGAAATTCTTCTAAGTAGCACATCTTATAAGTAAAGGCATTGTATATAGATCTAAGGATGTTATAATTCTATTATACTCACCCCTCATCAGACCAATAATTGAGTACAATGCTCTCTTTTGAATGAATCTCATCAGACACCTGCAACAATTGGAGAGACCATATAGGCTTCTCACCAAGAAATTACAGGGTACACAAAACAAGTCTTATGTGGAAAGAATGAAAGTCCTGTCACTGTATTCTGTCTCCTACAGGTTGCAGATAACATGAACTTCTATGCAGAGATGTACACCAATGCCCTGTATAACCACTTAAGCAGTTGTATACAATCAACTGTACCTGACCAGGTGAAAACCAGGTCTTGCCCTTACAGGGCAGTCTCTGACCTGTCCCTGATTGAAATGCTACTCTCAATACATTGGTTTCTTTGTAAATGAACCTGCAGTTGGGTCCTCACAGGGATCTTAACCTAGCCTCTGACATGAACAGGTCATGCTGGAGAGATAGATACATCTCCCAGGGACTGCCACTTCTGTGGAACAAGCTTCCAATTCATGTGAAATAGAGCCCTCCCTGACCCTCTTCAAACACAACCTAGATCAATGGATGAGTGACCGCAAATTCGCTCCTGGGTTGGTACCCATGTCCTTCCTGGGCAGAGGAAGTCAGTATTGAATACCATAGACCCTTACCTCTGCTACCTTCACTTACCTAACCACTGACAATTGAGGCAACTCAGGATATATATGGCTAGGCTTCTAAGGGCTCTAGCGCTATTAGCCTAGTCACCTCTATGAACCTGTGAACCTATAAGATGCAAGCAATGAAAATGTTTTAGTCTTTTTAGTTTTATATACAGGTCAGGCATATTTTTATCAACCAAAGAAGAAATTGTGGATAGTAATTAATATAGAGTTGAACTATTTTATCCAGGAGGGGAAGAGGGCAAGGGTCAAGTGGGATAGGTTGATCCTTCCAATAGAACAAGGTGGTTTAGTATTACCTGATTTATAGGATTATTTTAGAGCTACATAGTTAAGGCTCATATACATAACACAAGCAGAAAGCTATAATTTAAAGTGCCAAATGATGATGATGAAACAGGGGGAAATTCAAGCGAAAAGGAAAAAGTAGGATTTTGGATATTGATCCTTAAGGAGAATAACAACAGTAATACAGAATATCATATTCATAAAGTAGCAGAAAGTATTTTAAGAACGAAGCCAACATGAGAATGGAGAAAGGAGATTCTGCCAATAGGGATGACTGCAATTAAGGGTACAGAGAAGAGGCAAGAGGGGGGGGGTGGAATTAACTGGAGAAAACTGTCAAAGAAACCAATGTATTGGGAGTAAATAACTACAGAGTGAAAGACAATAGAATGGGAAGAGGCCAAAAAGACATTTGGACTGCCGACTGCCTTACTTATCAGGGATTGAGATAAGCGTATAGGCAAAGAGAAAGGGATAGGGGAATCCTAAATGAAAGACCTGCTCTGGTAGAGTTTTTAGTTGAATCTAGAAAAGAAGCTGATGTTAAAAGGGATAATTAGTAGGGTATATAAGATATTGAAAGATAAATATAGGGATCAATCAGAGGAGGATAGAAAAGATTGGTAAGACATAGCAATTCACAAAGAAACAATGGGAGGACATATGTATGGCTCCTAAATATGCAACAAAGTCTAAAAAGTTTAGGATTTTTGTTCTAAGTGTTTGCATGGGTATTTTTATACCCCCAGTAAACTACAAAGATTTTTTTCTCAGGTAGATGGCAAGTGTTGGAGGTGTGATGGGGAAGAACCAAATTACTGTGAACATATGTTTTGGGATTAAAAAAGTGTAGGAAAACCACTCCAATCAAAAACCCAGCAGTAGAAAACAGGAAATCCAGTGAAGAAACTCAGGCAAAGACTCTTTCAGCAGTAAAGTAAATAATTTTTTTTATTGCAAAACAAGAAATAAGGATTGAGCGCTTGCTCCCCTGGAGACCTCTTCAGAATCAATTCAAACAAACACACTCCACAAATTTATACACGTGTCAATATGCTAAAATAGGTCGTTATTCAATTAAAAATAAATGAAAAACTTAACAAGCAATAAAGATTCAAAAATTGAGGCAACACCAACATAAGTAATAAAATTCATCAAATATATCAGGTTTTAAAGCTTGAATGCAAATTCAAAAGTACAAGTATATGTCAGGAATGAAAAAGAATGAAAATTAAAAAATATATGTGTAATAAAACCACTTATAACTACAAGGTTGCTTTTGTGTCTTGCTAAAAATTGTAGTATGGAAAGTATATATATATATATATATATATAAGTAAAAATGTTAAGAGTTAAAAGGTTACTAAGAAATATGTGTATATAATTGAGTTACATATGAATACCATACCATAACTGTGTATACCATACAATAAATGTATAATAAATATATAATAATATAATAATAAATAATTAATAATAAATAATAAATAATGGTATAAAACAAGTAATGTTTTAAAAACTTTCCGCTATGGATATCACTCAATTACATAAAAGGGTATGAGTGTTCCATGTATAGCAACTGTGTTTTTATGTCTGGAAACCATAAGTTACAATACAAGTATTTCACAGAAAAAAATAATATCTAAGGAATGTGTAAAAAAGAATTGTTTAAAATGTTGAAAAGTATTTATATTATATGAAAATAATTTAAGAATAATTTAGAAATAATTTAAGAAATAATTTAAAATTAATTGATATTTACTTCTGTACTATGAGTGTTTCTTAGGGTCCAATGCTAATACTTTTAATGCTGGTGTAATAGAGATGCAATCATTTAATCCTTCTTGTTTTATGTGCAATAAAATTCGTATTTACTGCTGAAGAGTCGGGTGCCTGAGTTTCTTCACTGGATTTCCTGTTTTCTACTGCTTGGTTTTTGATATGTTTTGGGATTGTTATGAGTTGGCAGACTTTTCAAATTCCCTACAGAGTACTCTGTCAGAAATATTGGGTGAACAAACTGGTGCAACTAAGGAAATGATTTTTTTTTCTTTTTTTTTGAGCTGGGGTTCAGGATCAGATTTACCTAGATGTAGTAAGGGTTTGGTAATTTTAACTCTGGTGTTTACTAAAAATGCAATTACTAGAAAATGAAAATCAAAGTCTAAACCAACTGAAATATTTAGAAAGGGTTAGGAGCAGATTACATAGAAAAATGGGAATTGTGGGAACAATACATACAGAATAATGTTTTGGAGGAGGAGCGAGGTTTAAGGGAAGGCAGGAATTGAGCAATTTATGTAATGCTAGATTGACAATTGTACAAAAGAATATATGTTTGTAACTGTAAATATGTTAATATGCTTTGTTTTCTTGTAAATAAACATATGTTTGCCTATGTCATAAGTGATAATTCAATAAAGATGTTTAAAAAATAGAAATAGACTGAGTCACTGCAAATAAAGCTTGCATGTTCAACCTTTTTTTAAAACGAGGCAGAGCTGTAAAACTTTGTCCTAACTATAAATCTTGTTTTCACTTTTTGCATGTTTTTTTATTTTATTTTTTTTCATGTTTCTATATGCTTTTCCTCTCATGCCTACCAGCCATCAGTACCTTCCCATAAATTTCTCTTTTTTCACTTTGTATATACTTTTCCTCTTGTACCTACTAAACATCACCTCCCCCCACAACACTTCTTGAGCTCATTTGTTCCCATGTGAAGCAACAGCAAACAGACTCATATAGATGCAGCCCATTAAAGCATCTTTTAAAATATGCCTAATATGACGGAACTAATCCTGTCTTCTAGTACCATTTATATATCAAAATAATTTGCCAAATTTCCATATTATAGGCCTTCAGTATGACACCAGCCCACATCCTTACTTGTTCTATAATCCATCCCGCCCTTCATTTCACGACTTCAGTTTTATACTTTTTTATCCTTTTTTATCCTTTTACTTCCCACATGGGTAAAGATCAACTTTCCTCATGCTTTTCAAACCCTTTCTTCTCAATCTCTATTGTACCTCTACTTCCTCATAATACTACCTGCTTCTCAGCAGCTGCCTCAGTTCCCTTTCCATCTGTCTTGTTACCCCACTCTTTGTCTCTCGCTCTCTTTCTCTGTAAACCCCAATGAGTTTTGTTACCAAAACTATTTTGGCAGACTATACTATTTTTTAGCTACCCAGTCATTTCCACAATACCCTGCATTTCTTCTTAAAACAGTCCTCAGCTTACAGCATTCTGCTTAAAATCAATTGAGATTTTAATGGATGGCTTCTTCCTTTAGTTAGTGTCTTCCATTTTACTTTAATTTCGCCCTTTGAAGTTTCCCAGTGTAATTATTCATGGCACTACTGCATTTTCACGCTTTCCCTTACTCATTAGTATTCTCTTTCTTGCTCTTCACACCTGGTACTGCATCTGCCCCTTTCGAACTGATTCCACCCTATTTTACCAGTTCTTCACCATCTCTCTTCCCCATCTTTTTTCTTCAGCTTCCTTACAACTTTCTTTATCCATTCCCTACACTTTTGTTTACTGTGTTCTCTCACCCTTCCCTCCTGGCAACTTTTGCTCAGCTACCAGCAGAATTTCCACGTTTTCATCAGTTGTTCATTTTCTCTCTTTCACTTCTACTCCAAAAGTGCAGAACTACCAGCTATCAAACACCTTTTTTATACAGATCCTCCCATACCTGTAATCTAAACTTCAGTACCTCCATAACCTGTGGAGAATACTACCATACATAATGATTGCCCAACTATGATACTCCAGCACTCTGACTTATAGCACCAGCCATCCATTTTTATTTCCATCGCCATACTTGTGCAGGATTCACAGGTGAAGAACTAATACTGATCCTGTCTTCATTTTTCTTCTGTCCTTTTTCTTTATTTCTTCCCATATTCCTCCTTTCCACTCTAAAACCTACTGCTTGCTGTGACGGCCGTGCCCTGGCCCAGCAATCAAAGAGCCTCACTCCTTACCACTAACACCAGGAAGGGCATCTCATATAAGAGAAAGGATAACAAATACACACAGTAAAGTACAATTTCTCTTAAGTGCACACAGAGATCACAGTCAGTCTGGGGCTGGTTGCTCCCTTGCTCCCCAGGTCCCAAATAAGACTCCCCACTGGCACAGCTATAGAGTCCAGATCTCAGCCTAGCTGGCAAGCTAACCTCCAATACCCTCTCTTCCCACCAGTGCTTCATGTCCCTACCCAGGTAGCTGACACACCACACACACACTTTGAGATAAGTATTTATACAACTTCATAGACACTCCTGGGAAAGGCTGACACAGATTCTCCAGCTGTGCCCCTTTACCCAGACTATACAGTAGTAATTTCTGCCACCACCAGCTAATACTTATCAGCTACCCAAATGCCCTTAAAAGGGTGTCCAATTATTACTGCACAATATTATTATCCAATTGGTAAATGTGACTAAGCAATCAAGGTTTATTGGAAGGGCTTATTACAGGATCACTTATAAGCATGCAATGTACTCTAAAGCTTACTTATCTCTACACAAACCAGCCACAGGTAAAAGGTTTTTAAAATATTTAATCATAAATACTAAAAACACAGTACAATACTACTACACCACAGCACTATTCAAGAGTTCAGAGATCACACAGAAACTTAAAACAATACAGTAGGAAAGTTCTGATATAACAGAAAAACACAAGTCTAATCTTTATAGTCCTAGCTATTTCGACAAGAAAACATACTTCTAAGATACTACTTTCATAAAGAGAGCATAAGGCAGTGCTGAAGTTGGATAACAAGATCAAAATGCTTACAGTCTCTCTCTCAACAATTTTTTTAAAAATCACTAACACATTTCTGCTGGGCCCTCCCAGATTACATCATTTTGACACTCAAGTTTTCCCAGTATACCCATTACATCATTGTGACACTTAGTCTGGAGTTCTCAGGCCAACAGGCCACACTATCCAGCAAGCTAACACCTGCTCAGGAAACTACAACAATAAAAGCCATTTCACATGTACACTCTAGTAATTATTCCTTAAGTTAAAACAATAGAAAGAATGTGTTCAGTCAGCCTCTTCGACACCACTATCTAGATCAAAAGGGTATACAATATATAATTTTAATTTCAAAAGAACAGATGTGAAATGCTTGGCTTAGTTTTCCTTACAGCAGATGGCAATGTTGCTACAATCTTGAAGTTTACATTTTACAGTGTTTTCTTTCATTTAAGAACACAAGCCAGTATTTTACATTTATATTTACAAATGATAGAATTATGTATCAAATTCTATTTGACTAGGCTGGCAGCCTTCTCCCATCTTTCCCCAATCTTCACATCTCTTCTCCCCGGGGGAACTCAAGCTAGTTTTTCAAGTGACCCTTGATAAACGCCGCTTGAGAGGGTTAGGTCTATATGGGTGTACCTCACCCCATTCCCTGTCTTGAGAGCCCATCTGCATTGGCATTGCTATTCCCACTGCGGTGCTGCACTGACATATCATATGCTTGCAACCCCAGGCTGCATCTTAGCAACTTGGCATTTTGTTGACTGGCTCTGTTTAACCATATTAGGGGGTTGTGATCTGTCATTGCAGTGAATTTTCTTCCATACAGATAAGGCTGAAGTTTCTGTAGTGCCCTCACTATGGCTAGACATTCCTTTTCTATGGCTGCATAGCATTCCTCCCTGGGTTGGAGCCTATCACTGAGATAAACCACTGTGTGCTCTTCCCCCTCTGAAGAAATCTGGCTAAGTACAGCCCCCACCCCATGGTTTGAAGCATCCACCTGCACAACAAATTATTTGCTGTAATCTGGACTGGCTAACACAGGGGATCCTCCCAAACTTATTTAAGCTTTTGAAATGCCTGCTCACATGCTGGGGTCCTCACTACCTTATCTGGCCTGTTTTTCCTTGTCAGGTCTGTGAGGAGAGTAGCTATGGTACTATAACTAGGGACAAACTTTTTGTAGTACCCTGCTGTCCCTAAGAATGCCCTCACCTGCTTTTTGGTAACAGGTGCAGGTCATGCCTGAATAGCTTCCACGTTGGCAGGTTCTGGACTTATCTTACCACTCCCCACTCTATGTCCTAGGTAGGAGATCTCTGCCTTACCCACCTGACATTTGCTTGGCTTAATGGTCAACCCTGCCCTCTGTAGTCTGCCCAGCACCTCCCTGACATGCTGAAGGTGCTCTGGCCAGGAATGGTTGTAGATGGCAATATCATCTAGATAAGCAAGGGCAAACCCTCCTGCTCCTGCTAGAATATTATTCACCAGCCACTGGAAAGTTGATGGGGGCATTCTTCATCCCAAAGGGCATCTTTGTGAACTCATACAAGCCAAAAGGAGTCACAAAGTCTGACATCTCTCTAGCACTGGGAGTCAAGGGCAGCTGCCAGTAACCCTTGGTAAGATCAATGGTTGTAGGATACTTAGCCCCACCCAGCTGCTCTAGGGCCTCATCTGTCCTAGGCATGGGGTAAGCATCTGACTCTGTGTGACTATTTAATTTACTTTAGTCCACACAGAACCTGGTGCTGCTATCCTTCTTTGGTACCAGCACCACTGGCGGGGGTCCAGGGACTATTGGACTCTTCAATCACCCCTAGTTCCAACATCTCCTGTACCTCTTCCCTCAGAGTCTGACACTCTCAGGCACCCAATAAGGGGCCTGCCTAATAGGCCTTTGGGGTCCTGTATCCACATGGTGCTGCATGAGGTGGGTGCACCCTGGTTTCCCAGTGAACATGTCCCCAAATTCCTGCAATACTGTTCAGATTTCTCGAACCTGGGTAGGAGATAGCTGCTGGGACATTGCTACCCCTTCCACCGAGGTGTCAGCCCAAGCCTCACTGAGGAGATCAGTCCCCAAATCTCCCTCTGACTCCTCCTACAATCCACTGCAAATGCTCAGAACAAGGGCCTCCCTATCATGGTAAGGTTTCATCATGTTAACATGGTACAGTTTGTGCCCCTGCCATCTGCCTAGCACTTCCACCATGTAGTTAACATCACTTACCTTTCTTACCACCTTTTAGGGTCCCTCCCAAGCTGCTTGCAGCTTGTTGTGTCTGAAAGGAATAAGAACCATTACCTGCTGCCCCACAGCATACTCTGTAGCTCGAGCATTCCTGTCATACCACACCTTTTTCTGTTGTTGGGCTTCTGCCAGGTTCTCCTGGGCCAAGCCCATGAGTTCCCTGAGCCTTGTCCTGAGGTTTAGGATGTATGCCACAACAGACTCCTTGTGAGACACACACTCACCTTCCCACTCATCTCAAATTAAATCTAGATGTCCCCTCACCCTATACCCATACAGCAACTCAAAGGGTGAAAAATATGTGGATTCCTGGGGAGCCTCTCTGTAAGCAAACAACAGATGGGGCAAATATTTGTCCCACTCCCTCTTAAACTGATATGCAAATGCCCATAGCATGGACTTGATTGTAGAGTTTAACAGGACTTCCACAGACAAGCCAGCAGGTCCAACATGAAATTGGCACCTGGGTCAGTCAATATTTCTTTTGGGAAACCCACCCTGCTGGAAATCTCTAACAAAGCATTTGCCACCTTCTCTGCCTCCATGGAGGACAAAGCCACTGCCTCAGGGTATTGTGTAGCATAATCAACTACCATTAGGATATACTTTTTCCCTGTGGAATTTGGGGTGCTCAGAGGACCCACAATATCCATAGCTACCCTCTGAAATGGCTCCTCAGTCACAGGCAAAGGCATCAAAGAAGCTCTCACCTTGTCTCCTGTGTTGCCTACCTTTTGGCACTGCTCACAGGTTTTGCAGTACCCTGTTACATCTCTGGAAATTCCAGGCCAATAGAAGTTTTGCATAATACACCTCTTTGTATGTTTTATGCCCATATGACCTGCAAAGGGAATATCATGGGCTATGGCTAGAAGTGCCAGATGGTAGGCTCTAGGCACTACCAACTGCTGTAATCTCTCACCTTCTAGTCCTCCCTCAGGGGTCCACTCTCTGTATAGTAACCCTTTGTCCCAGTATACAGATTCCCCCTTACCTTGAGAATCAGGTGCCTCCCTAGCTACCTGCCTCAGGCCTTGCAATGTAGGGTCTGAGAGCTGAGCCTGTCTCAACTCTCTCCTTGTAACTCTTCCCAGCTCCCCTTCCACAGGAAGTCTGGCATCCTCTGACAGTGGTGCCTCACTGTCAGCCTGGGTACTACTACTCACCTCTACCTTTGCAGTTTCCCTGTCCAAGGGACCATCAGTACCCACAAGCAGCTGTGGCTCACCTTCAGTCTCACTGCTACAGCGTAGCTCCCTTCCTGAAGTAACCACCTCACCAGTCCTGGCTGCAAGTATGCGGTCTGTCTGGGTCTCTCCCAGGCTATCAGACCCACATGTTTGTCTCCAAGCCTGACTGCGTGTAACTGCACAAGCACAGGGTACTGCACTATCAAAATCATTCCCTATCAGGACATATGCAGGCATATCCTCAAACATGCCTACTTGCTGGCTTCCTTTTCCACCCTCCCAGTCAAGATGAACCCTAGTCAAAGGTATTTAGAATGGGATCCCTCCTAAAGCCCTGACTGGAGTAGACTGCCCAGGCAAGTAGTGCTCCTCTGTAACCATTGCAGGCTTTACAATGGTTATATCAGAGGCTGTGTCTCTCTTGGCAATGGCCTCTTTGCCATTCACTACAATAGGATATAGCCTCTGGTGGTAGTTTGGGACTCTTGTTGTCCCAAGACAACCTACTGTTGACATTTTGTCTTTCCTACTTACTGGCTCCCTCACCTTTGTTTCCCCACCTTGCCTCCGTGGACACCTGTATTCCACATGGCCCCACTGGTTGCATTCAAAACATTTTACCCTATGTCCTGGACTTGTACCTGGACTAGTGGCTTCCCCTGCTGCTGGAAGATTCTGTTGGGGCAGTCTGTGCTGCCCACCATGGGTTCCTTTAGACCCATGAGCAGTACTGGGAGTCCCCTTCCTGTGCATGGCTGCCCTGCTTGCCAGGTATAGGTCTTCTTCCCCAACTCATCTGAAGTAGCACATTGTCTATCAGCTAACCAGATCCTCATGTCCTCAGGCAAAGTGCTAAGGGCTTGTTCCCTCACCAAAAGGTCTTCCAGCCCTTCAAAAGTGGTGACCTGACATCCATTCACCCAGCTATGAAAATAAGTGCTCAGTTCAGCAACATATTCACATACATTTTCATCTGCTTTGTGTCTATGCTCATGAAACATTTTCCGATACATTTCAGGTGTTAGCTTAAAACATTCTAAAAGACATTTTTTACAGCAGTATAATCAAAACAGAGTCAGGCATTTGTGATACACAAGTTACAGCTTTCCCATGTAGTAAGGGGATCAGGAACTGTACCCAGAGCCTTTGGTCAACATTATACTGTTTGCATACCCTTTCAAACATGTGAATGAAACTATCAAAATTATCTCCCTCTTTAAATTGCAGAAGAAATTTACTGACCTGTTGTGCTTCTGGGGTCCAGTTACTCCCTTCCCCATTACCGCCATGACTCTGGCGAAGAGTCAGCATTTCCCTCTAATGCTTCCTCTAACACTCCTTTTCTTTGGCTTCTATCTCCAAACGCCTGGCCTCCAACTCAAGTCTCTTTAGCTCCAGCTGGATTTTTAAGTCCACTGCAGAAAGGTTGAGCTGTCCATTCTTCGAGGATATTGTATCTCCGCCTGCCAGATGATTGTTCTTTCTTCGGTTAAGCGCTTTTTCTGTCTCTCTTATTGAATACATGTATGAAATCGTGAAGAAGAAGCACGCTTGAAGCACGCTGAAAGCCATTCCTGTGGATTTTATATAAAAGCTTTGATACATGATATCCACTCCTCTTACTTTATCTTTTCTTTTTTTTTTCATCTTCTCTGGTTTGATGAGATCAATGGTTTTTGTTTGGAGGATATTGTATCACCACTGCCAGTCTGATTGTCCTCCTGGATGCTGTTTTCTGATGCAGCTGTAACCAAGGCTGCAATCATGTCTGCCTTAGTCAGGTTTCCATGCACCAGTCCCCTAGCCTGGCACATCTCCACCAGCTGGCTCCTTGTCAGCTTTCCATACTCCTATGCTGACATGCTGCCTGCTCACCCTGACTAACTAAGCTAACAAAAGAAATAAAACAATTGTGATCTGAACTCTTGAGTATTCTCTGCATGGCTGATTTAGAGTACAAGACACCTTCAGAGATCACTGTACATAAGCTACAGGATTCACTCTACCCACACTACCGCAAACCACAAGTGAGGATATCTTATCCCAACCACTGCCAACCACTATATGATGGCCGTGCTCTGGCCCAGCAATCAAGGAGCCCCAATCCTTACCACTAACACCAGGGAGGGTGTCCCATATAAGAGAAAGGATAACAAATACACACAATAAAGTACAATTTCCCTTAAGTGCACACATAGATCACAGTCAGTCTGGAGCTGGTTGTTCCCTTGCTCCCCAGGTCCCCAATTAGACTCCCCACTGGCACACCTATAGGGTCCAGATCTCAGCCTAGCTGGCAAGCTAACCTCCAGTGCCATCTATTTCCCACCAATGCTTTGTGTCCCTGCCCAGGTAGCTGACACACCACACACACTTTGAGATAAGTATTTATACAACTTCACAGACACTCCTGGGAAAGGCTGACATAGATTCTCCAGCTGTGCCCCTTTACGCAGACTATATGGTAGTAATTTTTGACACCACCAGCTAATACTTATCAGCTACCCAAAGGCCCTTAAAAGGGTGTCCAATTATTACTGTGCAATATTATTATCCAATTGGTAAATGTGACTAAGCAATCAAGGCTTATTGGAAGGGCTTATTACAGGATCACTTATAAGCATGCAATGTACTGTAGAGCTTACTTTTCTCTACACAAACCAGCCACAGGTAAAAGGTTTTTAAAATATTTAATAATAAATACTAAAACACAATACAATACTACTACACTACAGCACTATTTAATAGTTCAGAGATCACACAGAAACGTAAAACAATACAGTAGGAAAGTTCTAATATAACAGAAAAATACTTAAGTCTAATCTTTATAGACCTAGCTATTTCTACAGAAAATATACTTCTAAGATACTACTTACATAAAGAGAGCATAAGGCAGTGCTGAAGTTGGATATCAAAATCAAAATGCTTACAGTCTCTCTCTCTCAATAATAGTTTTTAAAATCACTAACACATTTCTGCTGGGCCCTCCCAGATTACATCATTTTGACACTTAAGTTTTCCCAGTATACACATTACATCATTTTGACACTTAGTCTGGAGTTCTCAGGCCAACAGGCCACACTATCCAGCAAGCTAACACCTGCTCAGGAAACTACAACAATAAAAGCCATTTCACATGTACACTCTAGTAATTATTCCTTAAGTTAAAACAATAGAAAGAATGTGTTCAGCCAGCCTCTTTGGCACCACTATCTAGATCAAAAGGGTATACAAGAAGTAATTTTAACTTCAAAATAACAGATGTGAAATGCCTGGCTTAGTTTTCCTTACAGCAGATGGCAATGTTGCTACAATCTTGAAGTTCACATTTTGCAGTGTTTTCTTTCATTTAAGAACACAAGCCAGTATTTTACATTTATATTTACAAATGATAGAATTATGTATCAAATTCTATTTGACTAGGCTGGCAGCCTTTGCCTATCTTTCCCCAATCTTCACACTTGCCATTAATCTGTATCTTAACATTACCATAATGGAATCATTATTGAATCTGTTGAATGACATCTCTTTTTTTTCAAAGAAACATCTTTATTAAATGATCACATATGACACAGGCAAGCATACATTTATATAAATGAAAACAAACAGATTGACATAATTTTAGTTGCAAACATTATACATCACAAATCATATTGACATAATTTTAGTTAAAAACATTATACAACATTTATAATTGATTCAGTCATTGTCAGTCAAATATTACATTGCTTATTCAAATCCTGCCTTCTTTTAAACCTCATTCCTCCTCTGCATGTATTGTTCCCCCAGTTCCAAGTTTTGTTTTAATTTGCACCTACCCTTTTCTAAAGATCCCAGTTCCAGTTGTTTTATTTCTGTTACTATATTCACTATTTCTAATACCATTGCTTTAGGCTTTGAGTTCCATTTTCTAGTAATTGCTCATTTGGCAGCCACCATAATTAGACTCAGCAACGCCTTACTGGAGCTAGGCAATTCTGATTCCTTATTATAGCTCAGAAAATCATTTCCTTAGTTACACCAATTTGTTCACCCAGTATCTCTGTCAGAGTAGTCTGCAGGGAATCTTTAAAGTCTGCCAACTCATTACATTTCCAGAAAATATGCTCCCAATTACCTCTTTCTTCTCCATCACACCTTCAACATTTGCTGTCTCCCTAAGGACCATTTTTTGGAGTCTACTTGGGGTATAAAAATACCTATGTAAACACTTCCAAACAACGACCTGAAATCTTCGAGACTTTTTAAACATCTTTATTCAAGTATCACGTGTGACACAGGTAAACATAACATTTTTATAAAAGTAATCAAACCATATTAACAAGTTCACATTTATTTATTTTACAGTTTATTTATTGTATTTTACAGTTTGTTTACTGGGATAGTCCATTGGGCCAAGAAGCCCCAGGGAGAAACATCAATGCATGATTGTATCAAGACAATGCATTTACATTTATGTAATACTATTGAAGAGCGATTACACAACATGGCAAAAAATCCACATTTACAAACATTAGGCTATATGACAATATATGTGATGTGTAATCTAAACATTACATAAAACATTAAATTCCTGTCTTCTCTTAAACCTCATTCCTCTTATAAATTATTTTTCTATGAGTTTTATTCCCACAATTTCTTTTCTTAAGCAAGAAACATTTTTATTAGAATATTACTTATGACACAGGCAATCATACATTTATATAAATGAAAACACATCATACTGACACAATCCTAGTTGGCAGTTTTAGGTGGAATATAAATACATGCCAGTGTAATCCTCCTCCCTTGTCAGTAGCCCCATAGTACTACATATCTTCCATTATTGTCTGTTTTTCCTCTTCGATCACTATTGGAGCTCCTCTTACAATTAATACAAGTACTCCTTTTTTCCTTTGTCCCAGATAGTCCATTGAATAACCATCCTGAAAACTTTTTTTTATCAAATTCATTTGTTCAGTTCTCCTGTAGCATACCTATTTGCACTCTACATTTTTAGAATAGTTCACTCTTTTTTTTGGATTTATCTTTAAGAACATTCAGACTGAAAGACATTATAGAATGCATTGTTTTCTTATATAGTTAATATTACCACTTTTTATGTATAACTGCTTTTTTTTGTTAAATGTCTAGTTCCAATTTTTATGTTACATGCATATACTGTTTGGCAGGTTGGTCTTTTATACAGTTGCTTCTTGTCATATCAATTTCAGCCTGTGTCACATTTTACAGAACTTTTTGTTTTATTGAAAGCCTTCAAAAAAAAAAAAAAACAATATCCCTCTAAAACCATGTACATCTTCAAATATTGAAGTTTTAGCTTCATAAGAAGAACAAAAGTTCTAAACTAATAGCCACACCCATAGGCTCAAGATGACCAGAAAGAAAGGTTTTTCATGCTAAGATGCATGGTACAGCCTGTGCTTTTAGTAAGTGCTATCTGGTTATGTCTTATCTTTATAGCTTTCCTAGCTGAGAAAACACTTGAATGCTATCAGTAAATACTTTCTCCAAGCCATTTCTCTTTATCAGACTGTCTTCTGATTACATGCAAACCAGACACAAAACTGGATGTCTGGTTTATCAGATAAAAGCATTATAATATTCAATATTCTTTTGCATTTACATGTTTTGAAATAGACATGCTACTGGATAAAGCCAAGGGCCTAAACCTAGTCATTTCCCTATGCAAGAATGGGGAAAAGTGCACTGAGTTTTCCTTTGTCATGCTTTTTTAACCAGATTTTCCTCTCTTTTTTTTTTTTTTTACATTGCAGTGCTTACATATCTTAAAACTGAACAAGGAAAAGGAGAGAAAAAAGGAGAAAAAAAGAACCTGTTTATATTAGTACCCCACTACATTTAAAAAAAATTAGAAAACTTTACTCCACAGCTTGCAAAGAATGTCATGCAACATTCAAATAGTACCATTAAGAAAAAAATAAATTTTTATTTTACTTAAAGTTAACTTTCTCCCTTCTCTTTCCCTCTCTGAAGTAGTTATTCAAAGATTAATGAGATGAAGTAGGGCATATGCTTTAGAGTCCACTACAAGTTTAACAAAGTCCACAAATATCCAATATTTGCAAATAATCCTCTTGTTCTGACATGTTTAACAAGTATAATCATTGCTATTTAATCTCACATTTGTCAGTTTCCAAGTTACTGACTTTATTCTCCAAACATTAATAACACAAAGCAGGGCATATGGTTTAAAATCCCCTACAAGTCTAACAAATTACTAGCTTTAATTCTGTTCATCTCTATCTCCCAAATCATGTATCTGTTTCATTTCTAATATATTCTTGTTTCTTCTAGTCAACTCTTTTATTTTCTTCCTTCTCTCAGGCATTTTCCTTTGAAACAGTAGAAAATATTTCACAGGCTCAGTCACTCTGTAGTCTTTATCACCAGAAGAACATGAAGCAGAAGCTACTTCAGTTTCACAGCTAACCCTTTGTTGGACAAACTTTTGTATTTCCTCTTTAGCATGTACTTCATCAAAAAATGAATTTATCTCTCTAGGGAAAAACATTTTGAAGATGGCTGGGTACAGCATTCTGAATCTCATGCCTGCTTCTCAACATTCTCTAAATAATGGAAAATATTTACTCCTCTTCTGCCTGGTGAATAATGAGTAGTAATTCTCTACAAACACTACTGTCTCCAACTTTTAGCACTTTGTCCTTCTGCCACAGTTTTGTCAGTATCAACTCCTTCTGCCAGTAAGACTGCAACTATACTATTAAACGTCTAGGTTGTTTTCTAATAACTAGATTTGGAGCATACACATTATGTGCCCTTTCAATTAACAATTCCTGTTTTGGAGTACCAGTCCAGTTGCTTATCTGTGCTTTCATAAAATTAATACAGTCTGTTCCTTCCAACTTCTCTGGTACAGCATAAAATCTCAAGTTTTCCCTACGTGCTCTGTCCTGTAATTCTATTACTTTTTTGCAACATTTTTTCTTGTGCAGTCTAATATTCAGTCAGCATTTTCTTCATTTCAGCCTCTGAGTTTTGCAGTTCCATCATCTTATCTGAATATCTGTTTAAAGCTTTTTCCATTTTTTCCAGCATTTCATTGTTTGTATTGATATACTCCATCGGTGTTTCATTTATTTTAACCAGGTCTGTGTGCAGCTGTTTTATACTTTCCTCTAGGTTACTGGAAATCATGTTTGGAACTTGCACTGCTTCTTGCTGAACAACTGCAGTATTTCTCCCAGTCTGTGTTTCTTTCTCAAGTTTTGTAGCTGATTTTCCTCCATGTCCTTTATGTTTCTTTTTTCTGGCATCCAGACAGTGCACGTATTAGCCAGTTACTGAAAACTTCCCAGAAATCTAGGTCTACTAGCCTTCTATACTAAGTTTCTGTTTTTAGGAGAGCCAGAATTAAGCTGGTATTCAATGTGCAGCCATCTTGGAAGTCTTCTCAATCATTTCTAAATCCTCTGATTCATTGTTATACTTATCATAGAGTATTTTATATGCTGTACTAATTATTCCTTTTTTAACAGCAACTTCTGTTCTACATTCCTCCTATTTCTTTCTCTTTGCCTATACTCTGATATCAGTTCTTGATAGGGAAGGCAATTTGTAGTCTGTAGTCCAAATACATTATTGGCCTTTTCCCATTCTATTAGCGTTCTGTATCTAATTATTTGTTCCCAATACCTTGGTTCTTTTGCCAGTTTTCTCCAGTAAATTCCAGCCCCCTCTTGCTTATTGTCTGTATCCCTAATTGCAGTCATTCCTATCTGCAGAATCTCCTTTCTCCATTCCTGTGTTGGCTTAGTTTTTAGAATACTTTCTGCTACTTTATGAATATAATATTATATATGGTTATTGTTATTCCCGTCAATGATCTGCATCCAAAATCCCAGTCTCTGCTTGTTTTTTGAGCTTCCTTCTGTTTCACCATCAACCCTTTCTACTTTGAATTATAAGTTTCTGCTTGTTCTATGTATAGGAGCCTTAAATGTGTAGCTCTGAAATACCCCTTCAGATTGGGTAATCCCAAACTACCTTGTTCTGTTGGAAGAATCCACTTATACCACTTGAGTCTTGCCACTTGCCATCTTCTCCTTCCAAATAAAATCCTTCAACTCTTTATTATTTGCTATCCACAACTTCCCCTCTGATTGATAAAAATGTGCTTAACCTCTGCATAAAACTAAAGGTTCTAAAATAATTTTAACTGCTTGTATCTTGCTATTCATATCCATAAAACAGTGCTTCAGATTTCTCAGTTTTTATATTATCTTTTGCTTAGTCTCTTCCCACATAGCTTTAGCTGTGACACTAGAATTCTTTATAATCCATACTCCTAAGTACTTCGTTTTATCATGTTCCCATTAATATAAATAGTGCTGAACCAGTTCATGTGTGGGTACATAATTTACATCTATTGCCTTTGTTTTAGGTTCATTTTGTATCCCAAAAAGATTTGAAACTGCCTCAAAATCTTTCACAACACTAAAATTTTATTTTCTGGTTTTGTCAGCTGTAAAATAATATCAACTGCAAATAGAGCCAGCTTTTCTTGACTACCATACCAATTATATTCTTCAATTTCTGAGCCCCTTATTTCCTTTGCCAATGGTTTGAAAAAAAATGCAAATAACAAAGGGGAAAGAGGACACCACTGTCTGGCTCCTCTGCACAAACAGAAATTCTCAGGAACTTTAATTTTTGCCACTTTCATTTTTGCCACAGATCCCTCATTTATCCTCCTAATCAATCTTATAATTTTATCAAGGAATGCAAATGCTTCCATTACTCTGTTCATATATGCCCAGCTTACTCTATCAAATGCTTTCTCTGCATCAAGACCCACCAACAATGGTGACATTTTCTTATATTCTGCTTTCTTCTGGCTCACCAATGTTCTGTTAATGTTGTAAAATGTTTGCCTCCCCTCCACAAAACCACAATGATCCATATCTACCAATTGTGGCATCACCTTTGCCATTCTTTTAGCCATTATAGACATAAACACTTTATAATCCTGGTTTAGGATTGAAATGGGCCTGTATGAAGCTTGATTTAATGGGTCTTTACCCTCTTTAGGTATAATAGCCACCACTGCTTTCTTCCAGGATGTTAGCGCTTCCTCTTAAAATGCTGTTAAACAAAACCACCCAGAGCTCTATCAGTTTTTTTCCCTCCTAGCTTCCAAACTTCCACAGGAATACTGTTTGTTCCTGGGGACTTTCCTGTGGATTGATTATACATCATCATTTTTTATCGCATCTCCTCCTATCCTGTTAGTAATTCAGCCTTATCTACCTCTAAACCTGGCATATTTAATTCTTCCCTAAACATTTCTATTTGTACCTTTTATTAATTTCCATGTTTCTTTGTTTTATACAGACTTTCATAAAATTTCTAAGATATTGCTACTACCTCTACAGAATTTCTTTTTAACTTCCATGTTATAGGCTCCCTATACTTGGCAAAACCCTTTCTACTTTCTATTGCCTGAGTCATTGTGCTAAAAGTTTTTGTGCACTGGAGTTATTATCAAAAAACACTTTCTTAATAGCAATCTTTCTAAACCCATGCATATTAGTGAGGTAATCCCCTATTTCTGTTTAGCATTCTGCAATTGCTTCTCTTCTTGTTCTTTGAGATTCCCCCTATTCTGCAATACTTGAACATTTTTCAGTCCCTCTAAATAATTCTTGTTACTTCTTAACCATATCGCTCTTTCTTCAATTTCCACACTATTTTTAAACTCCATTTTAATTTTATACCACTCCCTAGCTATATTTTCAGAAATATTTTTTATCTTCTCTAATAACTCCCAAATAATTTCCACTAGCCATTCCATAAATTCCTCTCTTGTCAACAGATAGGTAGGAAAGTGCCACTGTCTCATTTTTATTTCATTGCCCTGCTTTTTTTATTTTAGTTATTATGGGCACGTGATCTGACATATATATTGGATGTGTATCAAAATTTTCAATTATATGTACATGGTCCTGTGAAATGTAAGTTCTGTCTAGCCCAGCCCAGTTTTTGTATCTTGGAGAATAATATGCAAATTCAGTCCGAACTCCTATTACGGAATTCACTTCTTCCATGCCATATATTTTCATAAATTCCTTTAAAAATCTACCTTCCTTTGCTATATTTTCCCTTCTGAGCCCCTGAGACACATCTTCACTGCTCTGAATTAAATTCCAGTCCTCACCTATAAAAAATATTTCCTGCTGAAAGCTGATTATTTATCCCAGAATTTTCTTAAGCTCCATTATAGCAGTTTTAGGAGAAATATAAATACATGCCAGTATAATCCTCTTCCCTTGGAAATAGCCTCTTAGTACTACAAATCTACCATTATTAACTTTTTTATTGTCTTTTATCACTGTTGAAGCTCCTCTTGTAATTAATGTAAGTAATCCTGTTTTCCTTTGTCCAACATAACCACCCTGAAAATGTTTCTTTACCAAATTCACATATTCAGTTCTTTCCAAATATGCCTCCTGCAGAATAGCTATTTACACTGTACATTTTAATATAGTTCAGTACTCTTTCTTCTTTATATATATCTGTGAGATCATTTATATTTATTGAAAACATAGAAACCGTCATCATGTTAAAAAGTTACTATTCCCACCTTTTATGTGTAACAGCTTTTTGTTAAGCATGTAGCTCCAGCTTTTGTATTACATGCATACACTAATGTTTGGCAGGTTGATTATTACACAGTCATTTCTTGTCATATCCATTTGAGCCTATATCACAGCTTATAAAACTTTTTGTTTTATTGAAAGCCTTCAAACAAACAAAAAATACACCCCAATACACCTCTAAAACCTATTAACTTAATACATACACATAAAACTACGTACATCTTCAAATATTGAAGTCTTACCCTCCTAATAGGAATAATTGTCCCAAACTGACAGCCACATTCACAGACTTGGGTTAACCTAAAAGGAAGTTTATCCATGTTAAGATGTATGGTACAACCTGTGCTTGTACTAAGTGCTGTCTCGTTTTGCCTTATCTTTATTGCTCTCCCAGAGTGAGAAAACACTTGAATGCTTTCAGAAAATATTATCTCCTAGAAGATTGTCTCCATGGAGACATGAGAACCAGATACAGAGTTGCTTCTACAAAAATGTATTTATTTGCTAGAGGAACACTTTATTATATTTATTTTTTTTTATTTATTTGGTTTCTCACTTAAAACTTGTTACTAGATCAAGCCAAGGGCCTTAATCCAATCATTCCCCTATACACGAATGAGAAAAAGCGCATCATTTTTTCTTGTATTATGCTCTTTTGACCAGACATTTCTTCTTTTTTTATACTGCAGTGCGTACATTTCTTAAAACTGAACAATGAGAAAGAGAGAAGAAGGAAAACAACAGGGGAACCTGTTTAGTTTAGTGTCCCCATTACACTTGAAAATAACTGAGAAAATGTTACTTTATAGCATGTAGATTACATCATGTATTATAAAAATACTACTAATAATAACAAAATTTTGTTTTACTTACAGTTAACTCTCTCCCTCCTCTTCCCCTCTCCTAAGTGTTCTTCCAAACATCAATGACATGAAGAGAGGCATATGCTTTAGAGTCCCCTACACGTTTAACAAAGTCAAAAAAGTTCAATATTTCCAGGTTTTCTTGTTCTGTCATGTTTCACAAGTATAATTATTGCTTTGTAATCCCACATTTATTTGTCAATATCTGAGTTGCTGGTTTTATTCCTGTTTATCTCCATCTCCTAAAGCCAGTCTTTGCTTTATTTACAACATACTCTCAGTTCTACTAGTCAACTCTTATACTTCTTTTTGTCTCTCAAGCATTTTCCATTGAAATATTGGAAAAAGTTTCACTGGCACAGTTTCTCTGTGGTCTTTATTACCAGAAAAACAAGAAGCAGAATTCTTTTCTGTTTCACATCTCAGTCTTTGTTGGACAAACTTTTATATTTCCTCCTTAGCGTGTTTTATCAGGCTGTGGATGGCATTTCATTACTGAAACTAAGTGGAAATTCCTTAAGATTCCAAGAGCAGGATAATTTATTTCTTACACTTATTTCACTGAACTGCACTTCTAAAATGCTTATAATTGTGCTATACAGTTAATCTACTACATTTTGCGCTGTTATAAAGCTTTTTTTTACTGTTGCATTTATGTACTGTTTTATACTGTTTTAACTGTATTTTTCATTGCTAGATACTGTTTCATTACTCTACTTGCATGTTTACTGAATTACTTAACTGTAAACTGCCTTTTCATATTGAGAGTTGTATTTTCTGTTTGTGAGTGCTCTATCTGAACTTTTCTGTGCATTTTTGATTTTTTGAGGTTTCTGTGTTCTAATCTAGTCTGTGCATTTTTGATATTTTGAGGTTTCTGTGTTCTAAACTAGTCTGTTTACAGTTAAGCATTCTCTAGAGTCTGCTTGCTCCTTGATCTGTTTTAAAACTTTCATTTAGTGGCTACAGCTGGGAACTGTAATAGTGTGCATTACTATAACTGCATTTTTATTTAATTACTAAATTGTAAACTGCTTTTTCATACTGAGACTTGTATTTTCTCTTTGTGAGTTTCTTTTTATGCTTTTAAAGTGAAGTTTCTGTTTTCTGCTCAGGTGGCATAATCTTGATAGAGGCTTACTGTTGTTTAGGCCTGGTAGTTTTGTTTGAGTTTCCTGTGTTTCTGGCAGCCATTTTCTGCTGATAGTCTGTCTTCATTATTATTGAGAGTAACAGGGCCTCCTGACCTTCTGTAGTATGAGTGACTGGGTAATAGCAGGGACTGAGTAGTAATTTGATCTTCTAACTCTTCCATCCTTACTGGTATATAAACCCTGTGTCTTGAAAAGGTTGTGCTTGTTTTATCAGGCTGTGGATGGCATTTCATTACTGAAACTAAGGGGAAATTCCTTAAGATTCCAAGAGCAGGATAAGTTATTTCTTACACTTATTTCACTGAACTGCACTTCTGAAACACTTATAATTGTGCTATACAGTTACTCTACTACATTGTGCACTGTTATAAAGCTTTTTTACTGCTGCATTTATGTATTGTTTTATACTGTTTTAACTGTATTTTTCATTGCTAGATACTGTTTCATTACTCTAATTGCATATTTACTGAATTACTTAACTGTAAACTGCTTTTTCATACTGCAAGTTGTATTTTCTGTTTGTGAATGCTCTATCTGAGCTTTTTTGTGCATTTTTGATTTTTTGAGGTTTCTGTGTTCTAATCTAGTCTGTGCATTTTTGATTTTTTGAGGTTTCTGAGTTCTAATCATCTGTTTACAGTTAAAAGCATTCTGTAGAGTCTGCTTGCTCCTTGATCTGTTTTAAAACTTTCATTTAGTGGCTACAGCTAGGAACTGTAATAGTTTCTCCACCCATCCTCCCTAGTGTTGTGGTGTTCTTGTACTTGGTGGCTTTGCAGTTGCCCGCCCATACTGTATATTTGGTCTGTGGAGCTCCTCCCGGTCTGGTGTCATTAGTTCATTCAATCTAATGGAGAGGATTTGTGAAGGCCAACCCACTCAGATTCTTACTCTTGAATTATCTTCTGTTCCAGCTTTCTCCATTTCCACTTTACTGGAAAAAAAATCTACGCTTGCTTCCCTCCTTTCCTGTAAAAAGTCTTGTCCAGATACAGATTTGCTGTATCCAGGACTGTTTGTAAGCTCCTGAGCCCCCCCACCACTTAACTAAGGTTAAACTATTCCTGGCACCATAACGTCTGCTCTTCAACTAGCCAGCTTTTTAGTTTTAGCACTCAGATCTGTTTCTTTGAGCTCAGCACTCATTCAGAACTCATTGTAAGCACTAAATAAGCTACAAATTACTACAGCACTCAATGTTCCTCACTTGTCTAGAGGAAAACAATTTTAGTATTTAATAAATAAGCACCCATCCAGGCATGTCTAAAGGTCAGCTCCTGGTGTTTTCTCCTGTCTACCTGATGAATCTGGGCATCTTGGGACAGTGCATCAATTGCCTCATGTACACAGACAACCCTCTCCTCCTACCACCCAACACTACGACCTGTGAGAGATGTATTTATATAGCCAAACTGGAAGCAAAGCTCTCTTCACTGAAGACTGGACTAGACAGTCAAGAGCAGAAGGTAAACACACACCTACATTCATGGAGGCTCTCAGTAAAAATCTGCCCAAACAACCGAGACCTCCAAAGCAGAAATGCAAGCAACCTCCACCTCCCAACACAACCCAAATGACACGTAGCCCACATACTCAGTGTGCCACTCAACTGCAGCTCATAAGGCATAACATACCCAACACTCTAGTCATAGGTGACTCTATAGTCAGGCACACTGATGTTCCACTCACCAGGCTAAACAAGGAGAACGTTACTGTCAGCTGCCTGTCGGGTGCCAGGATCCACCACATAACCCAGGCACTCAGGTCACTCCACAAGTACAAATATGACTCTGTCATTGTCCATGTTGGTGTGAATGACCTGAGATGTACCTCCCCGGACTACATGAAAAGAGACATAGAGGAGCTCTCCGATCTTGTAACCCAGGCAGGTATGACCCTAGCCCTTAGTAGCATCCTGTCATCACCCAGAATGATACCATAGTACAAGGACAAAATGACTGACTTCAACAATTGGCTAAGCTTCTCATGTCATTCTAAGGGAATCCAGTATCTGTCTGCCTGGGATGACATGATCGACAGACCACGCTGCTTTGCCAGAGATGGCCTGCACCTGTTGCCCTTGGGATTCTGGATACTGGAAAAGGCTCTTGCCACCCCTATAGTGCCTTTTTTAGGCAAGGTTTAAATGACAAATTCACCACAGTAACAGGTACAAGCAAGCAAAATCTGAGGGTAATGCTACTCAATGCTAGAAGTCTAAACCTCAAAATGCACTCACTCATGGCACTCCTTAAAATGGAGAACATCGACATCTGTGCAGTGACAGAGACCTGGTTCAAAGCTCCAGAGAGCACCCCTGCATTACCAGGCTATAATTCATACCACACCTTTCGGCCACCAAACCTGGACTGAAACACTAAAAGTGGAGGTGTGTCCATATTCATTAAGGATATCCACACCACCAAGCTAGTTGCTCAGCATAATGCATCCGAAATTATCCAAGTTCAACTAACTCTGGGCAAAACCACAATCCAGATTGTAGCTTGCTACAGACTCCCCACCACGCCCCAGGATTCCCACTCCTCTTTTCTTGATACACTGAAGATATTAAGGTACAACCCAACACTCTAATAATGGGTGATTTCAACTACCGCACCATTAACTGGGAAAACTACTCATGTACCAACTCTTTTCAATGTTTTCTGGAATTCATCAATTCCAACACCTTGGATCAACTTATCCACACCCCCACCAGGGGCAGCAATATCCTAGACCTGGTCATCACCAACCTGGGTGACTGGTGTTCCACACCAGAGGTCAGCTCCTTGTTGGTCAGATCTGACCACAAGCTAATCTCCCTAGACATCCACATCTTGCTCCCACCCCCCATTAGGAAAACAACTGTAAACAATTTCTCCAAAGCCAACTTCACGCTTCTTAAGACAGAAGTGGAAAACTTCATGACACCCATGCAGATGGACAATGGAGGTACGACTGCTGAATCCTACACAAATGCACTTTATAAGCACTTACACGAGTGCATGGATCGTGCTATCCCTAACAAAATCAAGATGCTATCCCCCAAAAAAAGGAAGCCAATCTGGTGGTCTTCTGCCATAAGCAAACTCTACAACAGAAGAAAGAAACTGTTGCAAAAAAGAGTAAAATCCCACGATTGGAGGAACTCCCTGGTCAGCCTCAGTAAGAAGCTGAGATCCCTCATAATATCCTCTAAAGCTGGTTATGAAAACAAAATCGCCACTGATTCTAAAGACAACCACAAAGCATTTTATAGTTATGTCAATAATCTCAATGGCAACACTCAGATCTGCTCTGAGTTACAGCACAATGACACTAAATATGCAGAACCAACTGATATTGCCAACATCCTGGCAGATAGGTACAGTGCTAACTTTACCCCCCTCTCACCCCATAAAGGGCCCATCTTTATACCAGAAGAATGCAAAGTTCCTGTAATCACGGCTGCACAGGTAAAAACCTCACTCTCCAAGGACAAGAACACAGCATCCATGGGACCTGACAACATCCCAGGCTGCCTTCTACATGAACTAGAGAATGAACTGGCACCCCACCTAAGTACCATGTTCAAACATAGCCTCACCTCAGGCTTTGTGCCCATTGAATGGTTCACTGCGACGGTTATCCCACTCCACAAAGGGGGGGGGCACAACAGACCCTGGGAAGTACCACCCCTTTAGCCTGACTAGCCTTGTCTGTAAGGCCATGGAACGTATCATCCTGGAACTCATAAACAAAGACATTGGAGATCTCCAAACTTTGGACCCCACACAGTTCGAGTTTGTAAAAGGCAGATCATGTCTCCTAAACCTGATAGACTTCTTTGAAGCAGTCACCAAAACCATAGATGAGGGTAAGGTGGTTCACACAGCCTATCTAGATCTCGCCAAGTCATTCAACACCACCCCCCACTCTGAAATTATAGATAAACTCACTAAACTAGGTCTAAATCCCTATGTCACAAGATGGGTTGCCAACTGGCTTACTGACAGAACCCACACTGTGAAAGTAGCAGACTCCAAATCGGACTTCAGACCAGTGACAAGTGGAGTACCATGGGTTCAGCCCTGGGTCCTCTCCTGTTTGGTATCTACTTCTCTGAACTACAGGCTAACATAGAAGGTCTTTGGCTAACTAAATTCACAGATGACTGCAAACTAGGAGCCATAATCGAAACTCCTAACGATGTGAACATCCTACAAAAGGGTCTCACTGAGACAGATGCCTGGTGTCAAAGCCATGGTCTCAAGCTCAATGCCAAAAAGTGCATTGTCATCCCCTTTGGTAAAAACTCTGTACCAATGAACTACCACAGAGGCGGTAGTCTACCTAACACCAAAAGTGTGATAACAGACCTTGGGACACAGGTGGACAGTAGTCTTTCCTTTGATAATCACATCGCCACAGTGGTCAGGAAATCCTTCTACATGGCACACCTCATCACAAAAGGTTTCTCATCCAGAAAAAAAGAGGTAATTTTTCCCCTCTACTCATCACTCATTAGACCCATTATAGAGTACAATGCTCCTTTTGGTATGTACCTCACAAGACATCTACAACAATTGGAAAGGCCGCAGAAATACCTCACAAAGAGGATTACTGGCCTCAAATAGATGCCCTATGCAGACCGACTAAAAAAACTCCAGCTTTACTCCGTCACATATCGCCTATTCAGAGGCGATCTCTGCTTAACATACAAAGCTATGTCAAACCCAGAGCTGCTGGACATGCACTACTTAAAGAAATCCCAATCCCTCCAAGCTACGCACTCTAGGGACCTAAACCTCGTCACCACAATAAACAAAACATGCTGGAAGGATAGATTTCTGTCCCAGAGACTTCCCATACTCTGGAACAGACTACCTATCTATGTCAAACAGAGCTCCTCATTAGCACTCTTCAAGAAAAATCTTGATGATTGGATGGGTAATAAGAAATTTACCCCAGGGATCACTTCTGTGGTTCTGCTTGACAGGGGCACAGGAAAATCATTTTCTTGGGTGGGAAAGCCAGGGTACCTTTTTGGCTAGGCATGTATAGACCCTAGGGCCAATAGCCTAGTACCTACTTATGAACATATGAACCTAAAACATGATTTTGTCCTTCCAGGAATGAATATTCTGAAGATAGCTGGGTACAGCAGTTTGAATCTCACACCTGCTTCTCAACATTCCCTAATTAGTGGAGTGAATTTACTCCTCTTCTGTCTGGTGCACAGCGAGTAATCATTTTCCACAAACATGTCTCCTACTTTTACTACTTTGTCTTTCTGCCACAGCTTTGTCAGAATCAACTCTTTCAGTTGGTAGGATTGCATCTTTACTATCAAATGTCTAGGTTGCTTTCTCATGGCCAGGTTTGGAGCATGCACACAGTGTGCCCTTTGAATTAACAACTCCTGCTGTGGAATACCAGTCCAATTGCTTATTTGTGCTTTTATAAAATGAATACAGTCTGTTTCTTCTAGCTTCTTTGGTACAGCAGAAAATGTCAGGTTTTCCCTATGTGATCTGTCCTGTAATTCTATTAATTTTTGAAACATCTCTTCTTGAGGAGTATCATATTCAGCTAGACTTTTCTTCATTTCAACATCTGATTTTTGTAGTTGTATTACCTCATTTTAATATCTGTTTAAAGCTATCTCTATTTTTCCAACCTTTTATTTGAGTTGATATACTCCATCAGTGTTTCATTTATTTTAATCAGGTCTGAATACATTTGATTTATTTTTTCCTCTAGGTTACTGGAAGTCAAGTCTAGTACCAAAGTTGGAGTTTGCAATGCATTTTGCTGAACAGCTGCAAACTTCTTCCCAGTCAGTGTTTTTTCCTCACTGTTTTTTTTTATTTATTTTCATTCAGGTTCTATGAATTTATTTTTTGCTGGCATACAGGCAGTGTACTTACTAGCCAGTTACTGAAATTTACCCCAAAATACAAGTTTACTGGCTATCTCTTCTGAGTTTTTGTTTTCACACTGGGCGAGCTGAAATTAAGCTGTTACTCATTGTGCAGCCATCTTGGAAGTCCCATTGGATGACATTTCATGTCTAATATCTGACAGAACAAAAGATGTGTAGTAACGTAATCATTACTTTATTGTACCCCTAATGTTGCAAAGGCACAGAAATTTGTGAATAAACTAAAGTAAATTAATCTATCCCTGTCCTTCTACCTGAGCATCCTGTGCACCTTCTACAACAAGATTTCTATCACTAGTGAGAGCAGCATGGGTAACAGTGCACACCCCTCCTGTATACCTTATTTTTCACCAAGTGAGAGGACCTCCATTGATTGTAATCTTTATTATTAGGTCTTTCTATAACACACAAATACCCTAAATAAAATCTTCCTCCTAACTATACTTCTTCCAGTACTTCAAACACATTCCCACTTTGTGTGTAAAGGACGTCTTGATATGAAGTATATTTGGCTAGAATGAGAGATATTGTGTACATGTGAGGTGATGGTCTTGCAGTTAAGAGTACTTATTAGAGGGTAGGTCGGTGATATGGTGCTTTTCATTAAGCCTTTTTGGTTAGTGTAGGAGACAGTGTGGCTGTATAGAGTTAGGGTCCCACAGACTGTATGATTAATATAATGGTTGGGACATTATGCTGATCATGCACCACATTTGGCTAGTGTGAAAAACAGCATGGCTGTGTGGTATAGTGGGTTCAAAGTTGGACAAATGAGTGTTTTATAGGATGCTTCTTCATCCTTAGTGATTACTTACTAAAGAGGATATATATGCTTCCTGTAATATCTCCATAAAGGTTAAGCTGATGTGGGTCTATATCACATTATCGAAATTTCAAATTATCGAACACCATAAGCTCGACCTTGGAATCTCGAAATGTGATATACTCAAATGCTCAGAACAGCAAATTTTTTCCTAGGGAAAAAATTTGCTGTTCCGAGAAAACACACACAAAGCACAAGCACACCAAAATACATAATCCACACATACACACTTCACAAAACCCTACACTAAACCGTACATACACTACTAGCTATCCACTTACCTTAACCCAACCCTAACCCTAAGCTCCCTAACTAATGCACACTCACCTTACCCGCTCCCTAACTCTAAGGTCCCTAACTAACGCACACTCACCTTACCCGCTCCTTAACCCTAAGGTCCCTAACTAACGCACACTCACCTTACTCGCTCCCTAACCCTAAGGTTCCTAACTAACGCACACTCACCTTACCCGCTCCCTAACTCTAAGGTTCCTAACTATCACACACTCACCTTACCTTGGTCCGTTCGCACACTTACCTTAACCTGGTCTGTCACCTTCTCACCACAGTCGAGGAAATAGCGAAGCCGCAGAAACGGCCCACCGAATACTTTCCCTAGGAAAATATTCGGTGTTCAGATTCACTATTTCAAGCGTTTGCTGAATAGGGGTCGATATTAGAACATTCAATGTTTTAACACTTCGATGTTCTAATTTAGACCCGCTGATGTGAGGGTGGTAACATGATGCTGATTATATACCCTAGTTGATTAGTATGTGGTATAGATGATGCTTGGTTTACTTTTAGAGAGATGACTGTTAGGTTGTGGTAAAAAACTGATTCATAATGGGTATTCCCATGGGATCCTTACTGAGGATCAGATTTAAATGACAGTTGATCTGAACCATTTAAGATTTTTATGGGAGCTCACCAGGGTTATTACATGTCTCTATTTTTCTTTTATGTTTATGTGGAACTTCTAGCTTCACTAATTAGATCATTGCATATATGATGTTAGTCTTGGAGTGTGGAGTCAGAAGATCAAAGTAGCTTTATTTGACAGTGATGTTTTGATTTAGCTCCCAGATACAGAGAGACAAATATATGCAAATTATTTTTAACATTAAGAAATATCCTACTTTTCTTAATGTGTAACATAAACATGAATAAAACAAAGACTTTGTAATTACTTATACCCCAAGCTTATAATTTGGTTGAAAACACCTGTATCTCTGGATGAGGAGATAAAAAAATTAAATATTTGGGGATATAATTAGCTTATACAGATTCATTATCACTAAAAGAAACATGTGAGGAGTTGAAAATGAAAGCATAAGTTATGATAATGAAAAGGAAGTTAGTGATCAGATGTTAGATCATAAAATGCAAACTCTAAACATTTTGTATTACCTCTGATAATTTACATATCACATATCTTACTTTCTCTTACAGAAAAGTTGTTAGAAGCAAAGCAAAATGTTGGATTTGGGATTATAAGCATCCAGTGGTTGTGTGGGAAAATGTGATGATCCCTACCCACTATAGAGGAGCATGCATGCCTGATGTCTTTAGCTGTTCTAGGGCTGAAGAGCTGAGTTGTCAAACTTTACTGCAACAAGAAACTTACACAGAAACTGGAAGAACATGATGGCATCATACATTGTCCCAAGTGAGAGAATAATGAGGCTTACATTTTGGTAGGTTGGAATGAGCCAGATCAGGAGAGAACTTACCGGGCAAGAGTTTGTAGTAGGGCCAAAGTGGTAATGAAGTACATGGAAATGAATAATTGGAAGTACAATATCCTCCCAGTGGGCTATAGAAGCAGAGCAGTCAGGGTGTACGATGCAGCTAGAATTTGGAAACAGGAAAACAAAGAGTCAAGATACTGGCACAACTGGGAGCAATGGGAATAATTTCATGGGACATGACAAAGGAGATGTTTTGTCTGCATGAAAGGGAAGGGCTACATTTTCTAAACTGGAGAGGTAAAGGTAACAGAGTGGGATTAGGGCAAGAAGAAGTCTGGACTGCAAATTAGAAACCACTTTCCCTACCAGAGATTTGTAACAGAGTATATACAAAGAGAAAGGGATAGAGTGGTGCTAAATGATAGACCAGCTATGGCAGAGTTTTCAGTTGTGTCTAGAATAGAAGCTGCTGTTAAAAATATATACATACTTAGGGATATGATAGCAAATTTAGAAGTACAATAGGAAACACAGGTAATTGGAAACATCTTTTTTTTTTTTTTGAAATTTAACAAATTGGCAGACTTTAAAAGTTCTCTACAGAGTACTTTGTAAGAAATTTTTGGGGGAAGAGTAAATGGTTGTTTTTGAGTTGGGGCAGCATATGATCTGAGTTGCATAGGCATAGTAAGGCTTTACTAAGTTAAATGCTTTTGGCTGCCAAAAAAAAACAATTATTAAGAAAATGGAAATTAAAAATTAAACCCAACTATAACTGAAGTACTGAATATCATAAAAGAGATAGAACTGGAGGTGGGATCTTTAGAAAAGGGAAGGAGAAAATGATAAAGAAATAAATGAAATTTGCGAGAGTACTATATGCAGAATAATAATCAGAAGGTAAAGTAAAGTTTAAGGGAAGGCAGGAATTGAGAAATGTATGTAATGTTGGACTGAATGACAGTTGTTACAAACCCAACATGTATGTATATCGCATGTTACTATGGTTTGTATTCTTTTTTATGAATGTATGTGTACCTATATCACTGTCTAAAACAATATTTAATAATAAATGTATTAAATTATTTAATATTTAAAAAAGTGCAGGGTGCAAATATCAGTATTACATGAGACACTTTTCAGGATGTGAAATGAATGAAAATGAAACAGAGGCTATAGCTATAAACTATAGCCACACATGAATTGGTCCAGCAATACTCATATTTATGGGGGCATAATAAAATGCAGTATTTAGTAATATGGATTAAAAAGGATTTGGTTATGGCAGAGAAGGACATGTGAGAAGAGAATAAATAAAAGATAGTACAAAAACTGAAAAATTGGAAGCTCTTGCCTATGGATATGGATAGCAAGGTACACGTAGTAAAAATGTTTTTAGCCCCTTTAGTTATATACACAGGTCACCTGTATTTTTATCAACCAGAGGAGAAATTGTGGACATTAATTAATAAAGAGTTGAAGGATTTTATTTGGCAAGGGAAGAGGACAAGAGTCAAGTGGGGTAAGTTGATCCCCCAACAGGATAAGGAGATTTAGGATTACCTGATTTGAAGGGGTGTTTTAGAGCTACGCAGTTAAGGCTCCTATACGTGACACAAGCAGAAAGGTACAGTTCAACATGGAAAGGGATGATGATGAAGCAGGGAGGTAATTCAAGAAATAAAGAAAGAAAGGGATTTTGGATGCAGATCCTTAAGGAGAATAACAGCAATCATACAGAATATTATATTCATAAAGTAACAGAAAGTATACTAAGAACTAAGCCAACACAGGACTGGAGAAAGAAGATTCTGCCTATAGGGATGACTGCAATTTGGGGTACAGAGTATAGACAAGAGGGGCTGGAATTTACTGGGGGAAACTGGCAAAGGAACCAAGGTATTGAGAACAAATAATTAGAGAAGGAAATGTAATAGCATTGGAAGATACGAAAAATACATTTGGATTGCAGGCTAGTGATTGCCTTCCCTATCAGGGATTGATATCAGAGTACAGACAAAGAGAAATGGGTAGGAGAATGCTGAATGAAAGTTCTGCACTGGTTGACTTTTTAATTGAATCTAAAACAGAAACTGCTATTAAAAAATGGATAATTAGTAGGGGATATAAAATATTGCACAATAACTATAGGAATCAATCAAAAAAGATCTGAAAAGATTTGGAAGAGAGATTAGATATGTGATCCACAAAGAAATAATAGGAGGACATATGTATGGCTCCCAAATATGCAACAAAATCTAGAAGGTTTAGGATTTTTGCCTGGAAGTGTTTGCATAGATACATTTATACCCCAAGCAGACTCCAGTGAAATTTTCCTCAGGTAGATGGCAAATGTTAGAGGTGTGATGGGGAAGAAAGAGGTAACTGGGAACATACATTTTGGGAGTGTAACAAGTTGAGACATTAAAAATTCCCTGCAGAGTACTCAGTCAGGAATACTGGGTGAGCAAATGAGTGTAACTAAGAAAAATTTTTTTTTCAGCTGGGCTACAGGATCTGAATTACCTAGACATAGTAAGGATTTGTTAAGTTTAATTCTGGTACCTGCCAAGCAATTACTAGAAAATGGAAATCAAAATCTAAGCCAAATATATTTGAAGTAGTGGATATTGGAACAGAGATAAAAGAACAGGAATGGGATCTTTAGAAAGGGTAGGAATAAATTACTTAGAAAAAAAACTGAAATCATAGGAACAATGCATGCAGCAAAATGTTTTGGAGGAGGAATGAGGTTTAAGAGAAGGCAGGAATTAAATAATTTATGTAATGTTGCTTAGTGTATAGAATATAGAACAATACATGTGATGTATAATGTTTGTAAATGTAAACTTGCTAATATGGTTTGATTACTTTCATATCAATGTAAGTTTGCCTATGTCACAAATTATAATTCAATAAAAGTGTTTAAAAGTATTACAGAATACACATTCAGATAGATGTGTATGACTCTAACAATTCATCTATATATTAGGGACTAAGGAAAAAGTATGAAATAATAGTAATCGCCATAGGGATCCCAATAAGGATAGAAGAGAAAAATGGACAATAATAATACTTTTGTGGTATCAGTATCAAGGGTTACTGGTGGGGGAGGAGGATTGGGCTTACATGTATTTATAATCCACCTAAAACTGTTGTTACGGCGCTAAGAAGAATTATGGGAGAAATAATAAACTTTCAGCAGGGAATATTTACTGTCATGGACAGGAGTTTGAATTGCAACACTAAAGTTGTATCAAGTGGATCTAGAAGGGTAAATATAACAAAAAAGTGTTGATTTCTGAATTAATATATACAAATTTTAGAATGGAAGCTGTAACTCTACTTGCAGGTACTTAGAATTTACATATTATTGCTCAAGATATAATAACTATGTTAAACTGGATAGACATTATATTTCACATGAGCAAGTATATTTAACTGAATGCTTCTGAGACTCATCCAATAAATATCAGATCATGCCCCAACAAAAATAAAATAAAAATGCAAGGTAAAGCTGTAAAAATGAGACACTAGTGCTTTTCCAGTTATCCCTTTAAAAAGAGAGATATTTAGTAGTGCTAACAAAAATAGAGCAAAAGAGAAACTCAAATGCATATCAGACATTGACAAACCATGCAGTCCAGACAGATGGTGCATGTTAAAAAGATCAGCCATCTGCAAAAAATTATCTAATATCATTCTAATTATCCAGTCCTACTAACTATTATAGAATGCAAGAGACCAACACCGGCATTCACAAATCAAAACAAGGCTATCTAAGAAGGACACAAATATCAGGTATTAGTGTGCAGTCTGCATGCCCTCCCTGTGTTCACATGGGGTTTCCTTCGAGTGCTGTTTCCTCCCACATTCCAACGACATGCAGTAGGTGGACTGGACACTCCAAATTGGCCATAGGAGTGAGTGTGCATATGGTTGAGTGGTGTGCAATAACTACTGTGGCAGGGCTAGCCACCCGGCAGTGTAAACCTTGGCTATAGATGATTGTTGCTGTTGAAGTGACACCCCAACCCCATGTGTAAAAATGGGAAAAGGGGTTGTGGATGGATGGATGGATTTATATTCTAGTTGGTCCACTTCCACAGACTCTTGGAGAACAGAGTTCCATAGTACCTGTTCTGTATTATACCTTTACTTCTCTTACCATTAATAAACCAGTTCTCTGACTTTATTAATTCTTTCATTATTGCCAGAGTTTCTGACATTAGTGGGAGATCTTTTTACTTCTCCCTATCTCATGGCCTCCAGGAGCATATTCACATTTTTTAACACTATCTGAAAACCCAAAGGACAGCATCTCCTTCCTCCATGCAGGTGAAGCTTTCTATCTAAATACTTTTTAGCATCTTTACTGATGGAATAAGCTATCTACATATCCTTACTTGAATATTTTATTTGTATCTAAAACCTTAGTCTATACACATTTGGTGTGTTCTCCCCTCCTGCCGTAAGCATTGCTTTCCTTTTGATTTGTAATCTTGTGCTAGCATTAAATAAAAACATCCAAGCTGGATAGTCTTGTCATATGCTTTTAGGTAGGACATTTCTAAACCCCACTACTTATGAGAAAACAATTTCTGAACAGTGCAGTGGTGCAGCAGTGCATGGTAGCACTGTCACCTCACAGAAAGAGGTTCTCCTCATTCATTCTCAGCTGGAGTGCCTCCTGTGTGGAGTCTGCATGCCCTCCCTCTGTTTGTGTGGGTTTTCTCCAGGTACTCTGGTTTCCTCCCACATTACAAAGACATGCATTTCTCCCCGGGCCTACACTGAAAATCAGCTTTGTTCCAAGTCGGACTTTCCCGGTAAACAAAATGTTAAATAAAAAATGTTAAATAAATGTCTCCCATTTGAGTGTATTTTTTTTGTCCCATACAAACTCTTTCAGTAACTTAACTATTTGCTGCTGAATGCTTACTTCAGGGACATAAAATATGATTAGCCTATACACAAGACTAAAGGAACTAAGAACACTTTAATAATCTGTATTTTACTTTCTGAATCTAGCTATAACAGTTTATATGTCTTTAATTTATTTCTAATTTTGTTTTCATGTTTCTGCAGTTGTTTCTTTTGTATTTCACTTAAGCATTACACCTAAACAATGCCCCTTTCATGTCCCCATAGGTATGGATATCTCTGAATCAAAGCATGGCTATGTGTAAAATTTACTGCTAGGTTTTTTTTTGTTTTAGCTCCATTAACCTTAAATCTAGATATTTTCTGAAAGCATTTCAGGGTTTCCAATTATTCAGGTGTTCCCTTTTCTGTATTAGATAAATGCACCAAGATATCATTCGCAAACAGAACCCCTTTATATAGGATGCCAGGACAATTGTAACCCCCTACTTGTGATCAAAGTTTTATTGCCAACAGTTCTATATGCAGAGCAAAAAGCAAAGCCTCGTCCCTCTCTTTAGTGTAAAGATGTCTGATAGCTTCCCTCCCATCTTTACTACTGCTTCTGAGCCTTTATAAGTACTCTTGAGCAAATTAGTTCATCTGGGAAGCCACATTTAGCCAATACTTCAAACAAATATTTGCAATCAGTTCTGTAAAAGGCCATCTCTGGATCAAGACCAATTATGACAAGTGTATCACCCTTCCTTTCCACCTCTCTCTCTAGATTGTGAGTCTTCTGTTTATGATGCTGAAAGTCTGCCTTCCTACCAAAAATCCACACTGATCCTACTCTAATAGTTGGAGCAGTATTTTAGCAAGTCATTTTGTAATTAAAGATGTCAATTGTATATTCATTGTTTAGAATGAATATCTTTCTATATGTTGTTAGCTAGGATCGGTCATATCGTCTTTAGGCAGTACCACAAGTATCACCTTTTTCCAAGAGTATTGGATTTGATTTACATTCAAAATCTGTTTAAACATTCTTTTCTAAATCTTTATTATTGTATTACCCTTAATTTTCATATCTTTCATGGTATATCAACTTTTCCTTTCATGTGGTTAGCATTTTCAAGCAATAGTCTACATTTGCTTCCAATACTGCCCCCCAAGACTCATGAGTGGGGCATTTGTACAATTTATTTAATGCCATGCATCTTGTTCCTTACCCAAGTCCTCTATGCCAAATAGACTCATATAGTCATTTCTAAATAAGCTAATTGTCTCTTCTGGGTCCATAACAAATTTCCTAGAAACTGGGTCTCAGCTTTTTTTTTTTTTTAATACCTTTATTGAATTATCACTTGTGACACTGGCAAATTTACATTTATAGAAAAGCAATCAAACTGTATTAAAAAGTTCATGTTTACAAACATTATACTTCACATATATTTCTATATATCATATAACCTAAGCAACATTACATACATTATTCAATTCCTGCTTTTTTTAAAAAGAAACATCTTTATTAAACCTATAAATGAAAACAATCCATACCAGCACAATCCTCGTTGCAAGCATTTTACATCACAAACCGTACATATTGACACACTCCCAGTTCCAAAGATTATACATCACTTATAATCTACCCGATCATTTTCAGTGAAACATTACATAGCTCATTTAAGTCCTGCGGCATAACTTTCAAATGTACCGATTTTTCGCAGAATGTCCAGATTTTTGCCTCATATCTTTGGTCCGTTTTTCACAAAGTTGTGGTTTTCTGGCAAATTACTGACAAATCATTAAAGATTTATGTTAGAAAATAATGACAGACATTTGAGTTTCAGACTATATCACCTTCAGAAAATCCGTGCTAATGCAAAACCTGTTAGTCTATCAACTTTCTAAGTTTGTAGAGCAATATTTAAAAATTGTCCCTAATCTTGGGCCTTTGTCCCACTTTTATTAATGGTTTTGTCCAGATTTCTTCCTCTAAGAGGTTGAGAGGTATGGTCCTGGCCTCTTTTAAACCTCATTCCTCCCCTGTATGTATTATTCTCACAATTCCCATTTTTTCCTATGTAGTTTGGTCCTACACTTTTCTAAAGATCTCAGTTCCAGTTGTTTTATCTTTGTTGCTATAATCACTACTTCTAGTATAGTTGTTTTAGATTTTGATTTCCATTTTCTAGTAATTGCTTTTTGGCAGCCACCATAATTAGGCACAGCAAGGTCTTACCATGTCTAGGTAATTCCAATTCTATATCATAGCTCAGAAAAATCATCTCCCTCATCACAGCAATCTGCCCATCCAGTATCTTCGACAGTGCATTCCACAGGAAATCCTTTAAGTCCACCAACTCATGGCATTCTGAGAAAATATGTTCCCAGTTACCTCTTTCTTCCCTGTTACACCCCCAACATTTGCTGTCTACCTGAGGAAAAATTCTATGGAGTCTACTTGGGGTATAAAAATATCCATGTAAACATTTCCAAGTACAAATCCTAAATCTTCCAGACTTTGTTGCATATTTGGGAGACATACATATATCCTTCCATTGTTTATTTGTGAATTGCTTATCCAATATCTCTTCCCAATCCTTTCTAACCTCCTCTGATTGATTCTTATATTTATCATGCAACATTTTATATGCTCTACTAATTATTCCTTTTTTAATTGCAGCTTCTGTTCTAGATTCTACTAAAAACTCTACCAACGCTGGTCTTTCATTTAGGACCCCTCTATTTCTTTCTCTTTGCCTATATTCTGATATCAATCCTTGATAGGGAAGGCAATCTCTAACCTGCAATCCAAATAAATTGTTGGCGTCTTCCCATTCTATCATCTTTCCCTCTCAAGTTATTTGCCCCCAATACCTTAGTTTATTTGCCAGTTTTCTCCAATAAATACCAGCCCTCTCTTGCCTACTGTCTATATCCCTAATTGTAGTCATCCCTATTGGCAGAATCTCCCTCTCCATTCCTGTGTTGGCTTAGTTCTTAGGATACTTTCTGCTACATTATATATATAATATTCTCTATGATTATTTCAATCTTGCCGTCTTCCCCTACCAGATAAAATTCTTCAGCTGTTTATTATAATGACAACTTCTCCCCTGGTTGATAAAAATATGCCTGACCTGTGTATAAGACTAATGGGACTAAAAACATTTTAACTGCTTGTAACGTACTATTCATATCCATATAACAAATCTTGCATTTCCGCAGTTTTTGTATTATCTTTTGTTTAGTCTCTTCCCACATATCCTTAGCTGCCACTCCAGGCACATTTTAATACATACTCCATTCATTTTATCATTTCACCATAAATATGGTGTGATAGACCAAAATGCTGCCAGCCCAGCAAGCTGGAATTTTGTAAATAATCATGTTATTTGTGAATATTAATATGATCCATAGACTTTTCTTACAAATGTAAGAGAACTAAATGTTATGTGGATATTGAATTACTAGTACAGAAGTGTGTGTTGAACTGTATGTTATGCACTGAGCTTCAAGAATGTAACCACAGTGTACCCTGCTGGAAAAGAGCATAAATGTGTATAGACTATATATCTGTTCAGATATGTGTTTTAATGGTAGAAGTTGGAACATACAGAGTTACCTTGCAAAACATCAAGAAAATAAGTGGAAATTATTTTACGATTCTGTTATCTCTGTTTCAGCTCAGAGCAGACACATTGTCTAGAGTTAGAGTTATTCCTATTGTCTTGAAACAGAAATAATTACTGTTTCAGATGTAAAGTGTTGTTATTGCTCTGTGACTTCCTAGCAGGTGCACATCTGAGAGATATGTATTTCTGACACAGAGGAGCTAAAGTCTAAGTATCTGTTTAGCCTGGGAACTGAAGGCAGGTGACAAAGACTGATGTCATCCAGCTGACCCAGCAGTAATGTTTTGGTATTAATTTGGGAACTCTCTCAGAGACTTTGCATTTTGTATTTGTCTTTGGACCTGGAAACATCCTCTCATCAGCACTTGCCTTGCTAATAGTAAGCAACTAGGGAAAAGTGATTTATTTTAGATATAGATAGGAATATAGTGAAGATTAGTTTGGATGTTTTCTGTATTTATTTGAGACTGTCCTGCAATGTTATTTTAAAATATTTCCTGTGATTCTGAACTCTGTAGTCACTGTGTTGGGTTGTTGGAGTATTGTCTTGTTCTTTTATTATTTATTATTAAATATATTTAAACCTTTTAATTGTGGCTGGTTTGTTTAGAGATACTTAAGCTCCTAGAGTACTTGCATATGTATTTGGTGACACTGTACAGGCCACTCCTAAATAGCCTTCACGTCTTGGTCACACTTACCATTTGGATAACAGTAACATTACACAGTAAGATTGGGCACCCTTTGTTAAAGGCCTCAAAAGTAGTTGATAAGATCTGGCTAGTGGTAGTGATAACTACCTATAGTCTGGGCAGAAGGGGGCATACCTAGTAAACATGTGCCAGCCTTTCCCAGATGTGTGTGTGTGTGTTTGTATATCAATCAAATGTCAAAGTGTGTGTGTGTGTGTGTGTGTGTGTGTGTGTGTGTGTGTGTGTGTGTGTGTGTGTGTGTGTGTGTGTGTGTGTGTGTGTGTGTGTGTGTCAGTAACTTGGGCAGGGACATGAAGCACTGGTTGGACAGAGAGGGTGCTGGAGGTCTTAGTTTGATCACTCGGCTGAGATCTTACCCTATAGCTGTGCCAGTGGGGAGTCTTATTGGGGATCTGGAAAAAGAGGCAGAAACCAGCCCAAGACTGACTGTGGTCTCTGTGTGCTCATAAGGGAAATTGTACTTTACTATGTGTGTACTTGCCATCCTCCCAATATGTACATCCCTCACTGGTGCTAGTGGTGAGGATTGAGGCTCCTTGATTGCTGGGCCAGTGCAGGGGAATCACATATGGATATTGCTTAGCCAATTCATATGTGGGTACATAATTTAATGCTATTGCCTTTGTTTTAGCTTCATTCATTTTGTATCCCGAAAAGATATGAAACTGTCTCAAAATGTTCCACAACACTGTAATGTCTCTTTCTGGTTTTGTCAGGTATAAAACAATATAATCTGCAAATAGAGCCAGCATTTCATGACTACCATACCAATTATATCCTTGAATTTTTGAGTCCCTTATTTTCCTTGCCAATGGAGGGGAAAGAGGAAACACCTGCCTGGTTCCTCTACTCAAGCAGAAGTTATCAGAGAGGACTCCACCCACTTTAATTTTTGCCTGTGGTCCCTCATATAGCCTCTTAATCAACCTTTTAAATTTTTTCAGGAAATGCAAATGCTTCCATTGCCCTGCTCATAAAGTCCCAGCTTACTCTGTCAAATGCTATCTCTGCATCAAGACCCACCAACAACAATGGTGTTTTTTTACATTCTAATTCCCTCTGGATCATCAGTGTTCTGTTATTTTATTTATTTTATTTTATTTGCAGTTTGTTTGCCAAGATGGTCCATTGGGCCAGGAAGAGCCCATTTTCAATGGAGTCCTGGGGAGAAAAGCTCCATAAAAAACAATATACATAATAGACAATTTATAAGTAACATAGTGATACAGACATACAGATAAACATGGCGTTTAAGGTACAATTTAGTAAAAATGCATTACAGAGATTATAAAAACATAAGTAGATATTTACAAATATATGTGTTCCTATTGTAGAAGATTTAATAGTAGGGGCAAGAAATACCTAGGTTTTGTGAGAGATTAGTAGGGAAGCGAGATAGGGGAGAAATGAGCAGAGAGGGAAAGATCAGGAGAGGAAAAGAGTAAAGAGGGAGTTGGGGAGGTAGAGGGCTAAGTGTGGGTGGGAAAAGGGGGGAAGGGGCAGAGAGAGAGAAAATGGTGAGTAACTAACTCAGGAGAGGAGAGAGAGAAAAGGGGCAGTTACTAAAGGAATTATGTAGGGGGGAGCAGGAACATTCCCAGAGGGATAGTAGATGTGGGTGAAGCAAGGTTTTGAAGGTAAAGAGGCTATCAGTGGTACGGATGAGTGGTGCTAGGGAGTTCCAAAGGTGTGCTAAGGACAAGGATAGTAGATGTTTACCTGGTGGATGGGTGGGCTTGTGCAGTTCAATCAGATTTTGGTTATTGAATCTTAGAAGTCTATCAGGTAGGTGCATTTTGAAGGTGGAGGCAAGGGAGGGGCAGAGAGAGGGATTGAAGATGAGTTTGTGAGCATGGATGAGTTGAATGCAGGTGAGATAATTGGGCAGCTCTAACCAATTTAGTTTGTGAAGGGCACTACAGTAATGAGTGGAAGATCTGTAGCCTGTGGCAAACTTGGAGATTTTGTTGTAGCAGTAAGAGAGTTCTGTCTTAAGTGTGTAGATTAGGAAGGAGTGAGGCACCATATAGGAGAGAAGGGATGAGGTATGCGTTAGAGAGAACAAACTTGGTAGAGGGAGTGAGGTAGCGACTATGGTGGTAGAGCATACCACGTTTCTGATGGGTCTTTTTAATATTTATTTGTAGGTAGGTATCAAACTTAAGCTGATCATCAATGAGGACACCTAGAAGTTTAGCACTGGATACTATTTTGAGAAATGTATTGTTCAGACTAGTGATGCCACGGTGGTGGTGCTGCGGTAGCGTTGCCGCCTCACAGTAAGACGTTGTCCGGTTCGATTCTCAGCTAGAGCATCTTCTGCATGGAGACATGCGTGAATGGGCGTGCCTTCATTGAAGGTCGTGCATCAGGGCTGGTAACTCGGCACATAAAAATCAACTACCAATTATTAGCAGACCGGAGTTCCGCTGTGGCAACCCCTAACCGGGAAAAGCTGAAAGACACAAACAAATTGTTCAGACTAGTGATGGAGAATGAATTTTTGTCTGTGGTGGTGGTTTTAGAAGGGCTAAGTATAAGTTTAGTTTTTGATGCATTGAGTGCTAGGTGGTTATCCAACATCCACGGTTCAGTGGAAGAGAAGGCTTCTTTGGTTAATTTTATGAGGGTGGAAGTGGAGGTGGCAGAACAGATGATTGTTGAATCATCTGCGTATTGGATGCGTTTTGCATTAGGGATGGTGTTGTGGAGATCATTTATGAAAATATTGAACAGTAGGGGACCTAGTATGGAACCCTGAGGTACACCTGTGGGAGCATTGAGGAATAAGGAGGTGGCTTTTTCCATTTGACTGCTTGTTGCCTATTAGAGAGGTAACTGGTAAAACAGTTGATAGATGAGAGGGATAGATTCAGATTAGAGAGTTTAGTTAGGAGAAGGTTGTGAGAGATAGTATCAAAGGCCTTTGAAAGGTCTAGAAGGAGGATAGACACAATACTGCCAGAGTTGTGGGCTTTGTTAGTTTTAAGGAAGGAGAGGAGAGCAGTGGTAGTGCTGTGGCCAGGTCTGAATCTATGTTGAGTGGGAGTTAGCAAGTGGTTATCTATGAGATAGGGTAGAAGTTGTAGGCGGATACATCTTTCAAGAAGTTTGGAGATGGGGGATAAGATGGCTATGGGCCGAAAATATGGAATTTTGTTATTGTTGGGGAATAATAAAGGCCTTCTTCCAAAGTTGGGGTACATGGCCTTCTTGAATTGACAGATTAATTAGTATGCCGATGGGGAAGGCAATGGCTTTGGCACCTATCTTTAAAAAGTAGGAAGGAATATTATCAGGGGTGTTGGAGCATGATTTCAAGTTCTGAAGATGTTTTTTTATAGTAGAAATAGGGATGGGTTTTATGGAGAAGGGAGGGGGTTGGGAGATATAAGTACATAAGGAGGAAGAGATAGGGGAAGTTAGAGATGAGGATGTAGCATTGTTGATGTTTGAAGGATGATGTTAGTTTGGTTATAGAGTCAATGAAGAAAGAGTTGAATTAGGTGGCTAAATCTGTGTCGGAGGCATTTGGATTGGGGCAGGGGTTTTCTTTTCTACCTGGATTAAAAAGGGAGGTGATACCATTCCAGAATTTGTTAGGGTTTGTCTTATGGTTAATTTGGAGTATGGAGAAATAAATTTTGCGGTCTGGTATGACAAGTTTTTTAACTTTATTGCAAACTATTCTGTATTCATTAAGGGTGATGGGAGTTTTATTCTTCTGGTGGCATTTCCAAGCTTTGTCATGGGTAAGGTGTTTAAAAGGTTTAAGATGTTGTGTTGAAGTAGCTAATGGCATCTTCCAAGGAGAGAGTTTTTAGAGGGCTCCAGTTTGTGTGTTTTAGTGAGTTTGAGAAGGTATTGGGATTGAAGTTTTTAGGGAGCATGTGGAGATATAGGTGTGAGATAGTTGTAAGGAGGAGGAAAGGTGATGAGCAAAAGTGGGAAAGTGATCACTGAGAGAGTCAGGGAGGGTACCACTATAAGAGATGTATTGAGGGTGAGAGGCCCGGATCCAGTCAAGGATACTACCAGAGGAGTAGTCCCTGGAAGGTCTAGTTGTGGAACCGATCAGCTGGGAGGAGTTATAGAAGTTTATGTTTAGGGAGTTTGTAGGTGATTGAATGGTGGTCCAGTTAATATTCACATCACCCAGGATTATAGTCTCATTACTAATGTTGGCAGAGAGCCAGGAGAGAATATCTTCGAGAATTGAGACATTGTCTCCAGGATGGATATAGAGAGAGGCTATACGTGTATGTTTGTGTTTATTTATTTGAAGTTGGACCAGAATTAATTCAGCATTAGCGGATTGGGGAGTAGCTTTAGTGCAGGGAGTAACTGAGAGGGAGGATGAGTAGAGGAGAGCAACTCCACCACCTTTTTTATGGGTTTTGTCTTTTCTAATGATACGGTAGTTAGGGGGTGTTATCTCGAGTCTTTTATATGTTGTTTCAACCAAGTTTCAAAGATGGACAGGATATCTGGCTGATTATGGAGAAGCCAGGCATGGAGGTTAGGGATTTTGTTGCATATACTTTGGGCATTTAGTGTTGTGAAAAGAATGGATTTTCTTGTCGAGGTGGGGGTAAGAGGGAGGATTTGAGTTATGAGGAGGAGAGGGGCCAGGGTTAAGGTGTATATCACCAGAGAGTAGGATGGTAATAAGGTGGCAAATATGAAAAAAGACATATTTAGACTGCGTACTATCTGGTTTGAGGGTGACATGTTTTGTGGGAATAGGGCTAATAAGGGTGGGAGTGGAGTATTTGAAAGAAGGGATAAGTTTGTAGAGAAAGAGTAGACAATTGTTGAAGAGGTATAGATAGGGGATAGGAAGACTGAAGAGTGCATGTATTGTATGGGGAGTGAACTTGTATGAAAAGGGGGATCGTGACTGGTAGTATGAGGCCTGGTGAGATAGTTTAGATAGGATAAGGTGAGAAGAAGAAGTATTTGGTTTACGAAGGAGGCAGGTTTTGTAAGCACGGTGGTTGTATAGAATTTGAGCTGAGGGAGAGTATTGAGTAGAGTGGGAAGATTAGTGGCTGTACCAAGTATTATTAGATGTAGTGAAGAGGAAAGGGGGTGGGCTTAATTAGCAAGGGGTGGTGTGGAATAAATGATTATGGGCAGAGGATGATGAAGTCTATTGGGCTGTGAGGGTGTGGGTGTGGTTTTGTTGCTATAAGAGTAGAGGTAGTGGGGGTGGGTGAGAATTGGGGGCATGGTAGGGGAGCGGATTGAGCCCACAGGGCGAATGGAGTGGGTAGAGCCAAGTAGAAGGAAAAAGAGGAGCCAGCAAAAACAATCAGTGAAACAGAGAGCAGTCTCAAAGGTAAGGAGGCACAGGGATAAGGCACTGGGTCAATATGTATATAGAGTGTAGATAAGTGGAGAATTCACGGTGGTTAGAAAGTAAAGACAGGGCAGTTATAGATTGGCGGAAAATGTTTTAAAGATATTAGCATGAAATATAGGTGTAGGCAATATTAGCATAAAATATAGGTGTAGGCAATGGATAAATCCTGCTACCTAGTGGCACAACTGAGAAATTCCAAGGATAAGCCAGGAGCACCCAGAGGAGTGAGAAAGAGCCTGAGGAGCAAAAGGGAGACTGAGGCCATAGTAGGCTGCTAGTAAGCACACACAGAGTTATTATACAACAATAGAGAGGAATAAAATATTTTTCACAGTAGGGTACATACACTTTGTAGTCAGTTCTTGGGAGAGGCTGAATGGTTACAGAAAGCACTGCAGGATCCCCTTAGGTAGTTATTTCAAGGGCAGAAAGACAGTGTGTTAAGAAGAACAGTGGGAGACACCTGGGGTGGTTGAGATGCAGCATAGTGAGCTGTAAAGGAAAAAGGAACAAATAGACAAATATTAACAGGTTGTACTTTATCTACTACTAGAAGGGGGGAGAAGACTTCAGTTAGGTAGCTCAATATAAATAGTAGTGGGTAGCCTAGGGTTGAGTTTGTAGTGAGGGTGTATAGGTAGCCTAGGGATGGGTTTGTAGTGAGGGTGTATGGATAGAGGAACACTGGAATCAGGGGGGACTAAGAAGGAGGACAGAGGTACCAACTCAATCAGAATGAAGGAACACAGCTAAACAGTACAGACCAAAGCAATTAAAATTTGTACATAGGCAGTAATCACAGTTAAATACATGCAACACAAAGGAACAAGCAAAATTACAGTTGAATGTTTCAAATATCAAATGTTTGCCTCCCCTCCACAAAACCACACTGATACATATCTATCAGTTTTGGCATTACTTTTGCCATTCTTTTAGCCATTATAAACCTGAACACTTTATAATCATGGTTTAGTATTGAAATTGGCCTGTATGAAGCTGGATCTGATGGATCTTTACTCTCTTTAGGTATTACAGGTACCACTGCTTTCTTCCAGCATGTTGGTATTTCTCATCCTCTTAAAATACTATTAAACAAAACCTTCCAGGTATTTATCATTTTTTTCCCTCCTAGCTTCTAAACTTCAAAATGAATGCAATCTATTTCTGGGGACTTTCCTTTAGATAGGTTATATGGTTTACTATCAATTGTGTGAATGACAAGCTGTCGGCACATATGCTGCCAAAAATCAGACTGTCGTTTGTACAATGTCAGGTGTATGGGATAGTCGAACACACTTATGCAAATGTAGTAGTGCATTAGCATGTGTGTTCGACAAAAGATTGCGGTACAGTGGGGATTGGAAATTCATCCATATCCCCACTGTAGTACGATCTCAGAGTTGGAATATATTAATAGTAGGGGCTGTGTGGGGTGCAGCCCCCCACGGGGGGTGCAGGGGGACTTACCCCCCTGCAAAAAGTGATATGTCTTATAGGAGCTTGATTTCTTCTGCTCCTATATGGATATCACGTGATGTTTTCGGTGGCAATGTCGACTCAAATGTGTCGATCATTTGGGTCGACATTGTGTAGGAGTCGTGGTTCCAGGTTCAGTGGTTTACTTCGCTATTGCAAATGTCAAATGTTTTGCCTTTCACAGTAATGATAGTAAACCAGGTTATACATCACAATTTTTATCTTATCTCCTCCTATCATAACTGTTCGTAATTGAGCATCACCTACCTCTAACCTTGGCATATTTAATTCTTCTATAAACATTTTAATTTGTATCTTTTTTTGATTTCCACATTTCTCTGCTTTTTACAGACTTTCATAGAATTTCCAAAATATTTCTTATACTTCTAGAGGATCTCTTGTTACCGTCCTTGTTATAGGCTCCCTAAGCTTGGTCACAGCCCTTTCTACTTTCTGTTGCTTGAATCATTGTGCTAAAAGTTTGTGCTCTGGCATTATTATCAAAACGCAGTTGCTTAACAGCAATCTTTCTAAACTTGTGCATATTATTGAAGTAATCCCTTAATTTCTGCTTCACAATCTGCAGTCAGTCCTCTTCTTATTCTGTGAGATTCCCCCTATTCTGCAATACTTTAGCATTTGTCAGTCCCTCTAAATAATTCTTGTTACTTCTTAACCATAGCTCTCTTTCTTTTATTTCCTCTCTATTTTTAAAATCCACCTTAACTTTATCCCACTCCCTAGCTATATTTTTCAGAAGTAATTTCTATCCTGTTGAATAGCTCCTGAATAATCTCCAGTACCCATTCATTAAATTCCTCACTTTTCAACAGATAGTTGGGAAAGCTCCAGTGTCTCATTTTTATTTCATTACCCTGTGTTTTTATTTTAATTATTGGCACATGATATGAAATAGTTATTGGGTGCTTATCAAGACCTTTAATCAAATGCACATGTTCCTGTGAAATGTAAATTCTGTCTAGCCTAGCTAAGTTTTTGTATCTTGGGGAATAATATGTACATTTACTCCAAACTCCTATTACTAAATTCACATCTACCATGCCAAATAGTTTCATAAATTTCTTCAAAAATCTACCTTCCTTTGTTATACTTTCCATTCTGGGTCCCCAGACACATATTCACTGCTGCAAATCAAATTCCAATCCCCACCTATAAGTAATATTTTTTCTGAAAACTGATTATTTCTCCCAGAATTTTTTTAAGTTCCATTATAGCAGTTTTAGGTGAAATATAAATATATGGCAGTGTAATCCTGTTCCCTTGCCAGAAGTCCCTTAGCACTACAAATCTGCCATTATTATCTTTTTATCCTCTTGTATCACTAGTGGAACACCTCTTGCAATGAATATAAGTACTCCTGTTTTCCTTTGTCCTAGATGTTCTGCTGAATAACCATCCTGAAAACCTTTCTTTATAAATTCACATGTTCAGTTCTTTCCAAGTGTGTCTCCTGTAACATAACTATTTGCACTCTACATTTTTAATATAGTCCACTATTCTTTCTTTCTTTTTGGCATTTATCTGTGAGACCACTGACACTTACAGACATCACAGAAAGCATCATTATATTAAAAAGTTATTATTCTCACCTTTTATGTATAACACCTTTTTTGTTAAATGTCTAGTTCCCGCTTTTGTGTTACATGCATACACTGTTTGGCAGGTTGAACTTTTATATAGTTGTTTCTTGTCATATCCATTTCTGCCTATGCAATATCTTACAAAACTTTTTGTTTTATTGAAAGCCCTCAGGGAAAAAACAATACCCGCATAAAAGCTATTAATTTAATACTAACACACAAAACTATATATATTGTCAAATATTGAAGTTTTACCCTCTTAATAGAAATAAATATCCAGAGCTAGCAGCCACACTCATAGACTTGAGTTAACCTCAAGGAGAGGTTATCCATGCTAAGACGCATGGCTGCACCCCGCACAGCCCCTACTAATTGGTTTTGTTTTATCTTTGTAGCTCTTCCAGCTGGAAAAACCCTTGAATGCTTTCAAAGAGCACTACTTCCTAACCAGTTTCTCTTTTCTTTTTCCCCAGCTAATAACTCTCCACTAAACTGTAACCAAGTTCTCTTTATCAGATTGTCTCCATGGAGACATGAGAACCAGAAAGACAATTTCTCATTATCAGATTGTCTCCATGGAGACATGAGAACTAGATAGTCAATTTCTCTTTATCAAATTGTTTCCATGGAGACATGAGGGCCAGATAAAGAATTGCTACTAAGCATACATTCATTAGCTAGAAAAAAGCCTCATGATATTCAATATTCTTTTTCATGTACTTGTTTTCTCTTAAAATTGTTACTAAATCAATCTAAGGTCCTTAATCTAGTCATTCCCTCATGCAAGAATGAGAAAAAGCACATTCATTTGTCTTTTGTCATGATCTTTTAACCAGGCATTTTTTACACTGCAGTACCTACATTTCTTAAAACTGAGCAAGTTGAAAGAAAGAAGGGAGAAAGAAAGGAAAAAAGAACAGCTGCACCTATTTGCAATCCCAATTATACTTAAAATAACTCAGAAAACTTTACTTTATAGCATGCAAAGAAAATCATACACCACAAAAATAGTACTATTAAGAAAAAAATGTTTTATTTACTTACACTTAACTTTTTCCCTTCTCTTGCCCTCCCTAAAGCATTTTTTCCAAACAGTAATAACATGAAGAAGGGCATATATTTTAGAGTCCCCCACAAGTCCAACAAATTCTGAAAACGTCCAGTATTTCCAGATTTTCTTGTTCTGTCACATTTCACAAATATAATTATCACATTGTATTCCCACATTGTCACTGGTTTTATTACTGTTCATTTCCATCTCCCAAATCCTGTGTCTGCTTCATTTCCAATGTACTCTCAATTGCTCTTGTCAACTCTCATGGTCCCTTCCTTCTCTCCAACATTTTCTGTTGAAACAGTGGAAAAGGTTTCACAGGTACATTCTCTCTCTCACTGGTCTTTGTTACCAGAAGAACAAGAAGCAGAATCTCCTTCTGTTTCACAGCTCAGTTTTTTTGGGCAAACATTTGTAGTTCCTGCTTAGCACGTACTTCATCAAAAAATGATTTTGTCCCTGCAGGGAAGAATACCTTGAAGACAGCTGGATATATCAGTTTGAATCTCACACCTCCATCTTGACATTTCCAAATTAGTGGAATGAATTTACTCCTGTTCTGCCTGGTGTACAATGAATAATCATTCTCTACAAACACTCTGTTGTCTCCCACTTTTAGTATTTTGTCCTTCTGTCACATTTCATCAGAATCAATTCTTCTGCTGGTAAGATTGCATCTTTACTATTAAAGGTCTAGGTCACTTTTTCATAGCCATGTTTGGAGCATACACACAATGTGCCCTTTCAACTAACAACTCCTGCTGTGGAATACCAGTCGAGTTGCTTGTTTGTGCTTTCATAAAATGAAAGTAGTCTGTTTCTTCCAGCTTCTCTGGTATAGCTGAAAATCTCAGGTTTTCCCTACATACTATGTCCTCTAATTATATTATTTTTTGAAACATCTCTTCATGAGCAATCCTATATTCAGCCAGCTTTTTTTTTCTTTTCAACCTCTGATTTTTGCAGCTTTATCACCTCACCTGAATAACTGAGTAAAGCTTCTTCCATTTTTCCAGCCTTTTGTTGTTTGTGTTGATATATTCTATCAGTGTTTTGTTTATTTTAACCAGGTCTGTATGCAGTTATCTTGTATCTTCCTCTAGGCTACTGAAAGTCATGTCTGGAGGTTGCATTGCTTTTTGCTTGAACAGTGTTTCTTTATCACTTTTTGTAGCTGATTTTTTCCAGGTGCTTTGTGTTTCTTTTTTTCCTGGCATCCAGTAGTATACTTACTAGCCAGTTACTGAAATGTACCCATAAACACACTACTGGCCTTCTCTGTTGAGTTTCTGTTTTCACACTGGGAGAGTTAGAGTTAAGCTGTTACTCAATGTACAGCCATCTTGGAAGTCAGAAATTGGGTTTCTTAGCTTAGTTATCATTCTCTCTATATTTTGCTGTCTTACCTCCTTGCTATATTTTTGTGCCACTTGATTGTAGTAAAAAAAAACAGTTGCTTTAAAGCTATATCCTTTCCTCAATATTCTGTTCAGGTGCTCCTTATCTTTTTGTTTTACTTTCTGGTATTGCCTAAGCTCTTCTCACACCAGGGTTGTGCTATGTTGTTGAAATTATCTTATTTTCTGAATACTTTCTATGTATGTAGTTAGGCAGCTCTCTCAAAACTCCATTTCCTTTAGAGTTATTATGTTTCTAAACTGATAATTAAATGTTCCTCACTCCTTCCACAGAGTTGGGCTATGTACATCAATTTTACCTTTATCTTCAAGCAGTACCTCTTTATTCCTCTTTAATCCACACTCAAAAAGAATCTGGCTTTAACAAGAATATATGGAAAATTCAGTGTCTTTTCCTATTTTAAGACAACCATGTCCAGCCTTATCTGTACTGTGACATTGTCAGAAAGTAATATTGGATCTGTTACCATCTATATGATTTAGATTATATGCTCACTAGTTATACACAACCTGTCTAATACAACCCAACCCTTATATCCAGGGGAGAAATATATGCAATGGCCACATTATTCTAAAGCTATCTCTATGTCTTTCCATTAAAAAATATTAAGGAATTTTCAAAAAATAATTACCTTCAGGCTGGGTTTTATCATTCCTTAGGCCACCCGATGCAATTTACATTCCATTTTCCTCCCAACACTGTAATTTCACCTACATTACTCAATATTTCTCATTTTATTTCCTTAATTCCCACTTCTGGGTCTTGGGAGGTACATATAGAGAGAGGCAATGGGCACAGATTTCCCTCTATATTTACCTTTATTAATATACACCATCCATTTGCAGCCACTATTTTTTGTTCTACCAAAAGGAGTACACTTCCGCTAATCAGTATTAGAATTTCTCTGTTACTGTCCCTGTTCAACACTGAAACAAATCTTGTTTTCTTGTTCTTCACAATTAATGCTTTGTGTTCCAAGCTTGTAAGGTGGGTATCCTGCTATAAAGTTACATGAATCTTATCCATTCATCCATTTTTCAGTTTTTGAACATTGGGTCAGGATGTCACTTCAACATTGACAGTCATCTATAGCCACTGTTCACACTGCTGGGTGGCTAGCCCTGCAATGGCTGTTCATGCATATCAAACACACACATGCATGCAAACTCACAACTATGGCCAATTTGAAGTGTCCAGGCCACCTACTACATGTCTTTGGAATGTCACGTTGTCTAACAGATTCTAAGATACTTCTCTGTTTTGAAATGTCAGATAATCTATTAACATTCTATGATATTATATTCAATGTAATACTGAGTAAATATGAGTTTTCATTTGTTGTAAAAGAGCCATGTCATATCATTATACTTGGCCATGAGTAATATCACTTCCTCCCATCATGTAAGTTGCAGCAACCACTTCTTCTTTTATTTATTGTGGCATAACTATCAATAGTTACACCATTTTGTCTCTTACGAAATGAAACTTAGTTCCCTTTCCAAGCCAACAATGCTTTTCTTCCTTTTAAGGACTATACTTAAAAAAAACACTTGAACCTTTACAGAAATTCCAGAAACTATATACATGGTTGGACAAAATTTAAAGGCTAAGTCCACCTTCAAACTAAAGAAGCGCGTGCTTTGCTGCACAAAGCCCTTGTTTTGTAAGCAGCTGCATATTTTCTTCTCTCTCACTGGCAGGAACTATGTTACAAATAACTGTAGTTAATGAATACTTCTGTTGTTTTCCCAACATTTTTGCCTCAGTTCATTCATTTATATCCTTTCATTTCTCTCCAATTTCTTACTACTTTTTGTGTCAAATTCCTTTCAGTACACCCCACCCTTCTGATGATTAAAGCAAATAAATCAATCCTCTCTCCATGAGGAATGTAGTAACATTTCACTGAGCCCTTCAAGCTTCTCACATATACATTTCCAGTGTACATTAGTTCAAGACGTTTTTGTTTATTATCTAGGTGCTCTTTACTTTGTTCTGCTAGAGAACCCTGATCTCCATTTAACTACCATCCACCTTCCTCTGGTCAGTGGTCAATCAGGATTTAGTCTTTGCCTATGTTTACATCTTACTTCACGTCATGCCTCCTTCAAGTCCATGGATGCAGCATGAGTTAGTAGTCAAGACTGACCTGATGTATCCATTCACTTTTTATTCCCCCACCTTACTTTTATATACACTTCTGAGCAGGACAAGTACACTGAAAGACCTTTAGAAAAGGCATACAAACAAGATTTTAACACTTAAATTAGACAGGGTAAAGGAAACACTCCAAACAACAAGAACCACCAGCTCACACAAGACTTTGGTACATCCTTTTAATCATATATTTCTTAAGAAATAACAGGAACTCTAAAACATAAATTATATATAGAAAAGATTACATCACATGTCAAAGAACAACGAGCTATTGTTTACAACCTACTCAGACACGGTCTACATGACTTAATCTGTAAAACACATTTTATATTTATACCAGTAATCAACCCAGGAACACAGTTTTCTCCTAGCCTTAGCTGTCAACTGGATTATATCTCTAGCAAATTGCTTACACCACCCTTTAAGCTGGTTTGTTTCATGCAAACAACAACAAAAAACATTTTTGAAGTTATCACATTAAGATGAAAGTCTAAAATAGTGTTTTTTCTGGTCTTTCACTCAGTCTTACCAACATAAAATGAATCACAGAAATCACAAAGTGCAATATAAACTACTGTTACAGTTAAAATAATCTTTTCCCCAATAGTGTTATCATAGTTTTTGATGACTGAGTAAGGACTATTTAACATGTGCTTACAATACTTACAGAAACCACAGGGAAACGTCCTAGTTTTTTTATCGGTGTTGTGACCAATATCGTTTAAGTCTTCTTAGCCTCCTTCAAAAATGTCATTTAACTGGCATTCTATCTGTAAACAAAGCTGAGTTTTGTTCCAGTAATTTTTAGTAGGTCAGTATTACCTGGCAAAATGTTCCAATTCCAGTTCTTCATAAGAATATATTTAGTCATGTTACTACCCACAATATTCCCAGGTTGAATGATGCTATAAACATAACACGTGTTTTAAAAATAAAGCCAGCTAAATTGAGAAGGAATAGGTGACAACCAACCAATGTCTCTTCTGTGATGTGATCTTTTACATATATAATTAACGTTTTAGATTGTTCTTGTTATTTCTGAAGAAGTCTGTAATTAATAGGAAGAAAGCAAGAAAAACTTGCACAATTTTGTGGCTCCTATTATTTGAAATGTTTTCTTTGTCTTATTTCATGTTTTACAGCACTGACAAATGTTTTTTGTGTTTTAAATTAGACACACTCCCTGTTAAGTTATACCAGTCAAGGTTTATTTGGTGATCTAAATAAAGGAACCTAGTGTCTTTACAAATTTTCAAGATCATCCTCATTCCTGGTGCATGCCAATAACTTAGGTTTCTCTTTACTCCTAATTATGTTCTACATCTCCTCCACTTCCTCATCTTCAGTTGTATACATGGATATCCTTTCCTCTAGGACATTGTTCACCATGTCATGCCTGTCATTCCTCTGAAACTCCATCTGTCATTTTCTTGAGGACATCTGCAACTCATGATTTGAATTTGCTTAGCCCTACAAATGTTATGCTTTAAATACTGAAAAACTCTGACACCACTACATCTGGGTCCAAAAATGTTTTAGTGCCAGTATGAAAAAAGGCCATTAATGTGGTGGGATAGGAGCTTAAATTTTATGTTTATCTGCTTCCACAGTAGAGTAGAGATAATATGTTTAGTTCTTCTAAGCCTGGTTTGAAGGGAATAATTATCAACAAATATTCATACCAAACTGATTATCAGTTGTTTCCCCTTGCTTCACACTTTAAACAGCAAAGCTTTTTTCAGCTGGCAACTTTAGAATTTGACCACTATCAGGTGATGTGTTTTATTACTGGTCAAGACAGGGGAGAAACTCTTATGGACTCTATTGATCAGGATTCGAGGTACCTCCATCTACTTACTGATTCATTAAATGTAGACAATCACAGCCTTCCAGTTTTTTCAGTATGTCCATGAACCAGAGTTTTTTTCCCCTTCAAGTTCTATCTTTTGTATCAAGAAGTTTAGAAGTAATTTCTTCCTGGGAATCATCCCACTCAACTATTCTTTCTTTCAGCTCCTTGTTCAACTTTTACAGGCTACTTATGTCTTCAGAGCTAAAGTTCAGTGCCTTTTCATTTATGACCAGTCTCTAATTATTGGACTTCATGTACTCCTCCAGCAAATCACTAATCTTGAATAATTCTTTATGGATGTGAGCCAGCTTTTCCTCCATTTTTGAAGAGATGTTTTCATCCTTTCAGCTAGCCATGTGGCCATATACTTCTTTGTCTTTTAAAGTTAATCCTCTGTTAAGAGATATTCACCCAAAAGATTTTATAAGTATTTGTTGGTGCTTTTATGATTTGGAAGGTGAAATACTAGTTTTTAGTACTTTATTTCTGTTTCCTGCATGCTTGCCACTTTTCTACACCCCTACTGGCAATCATCCCTATTTGTAATATCTTTTGCCTTATTTCCTTTGTTGGCTTAGTAGTTAGTCTACTTACTTCTACTTTATAAATATAATATTCTGTATGGCTATTATTCTTCTTAAAGGCCTGCATTCAAATCTTAGTCTCTGTTTATTTCTTGAACACTTCCACATTTCATCATCATCATCACGTCCGTATACATTGACTGGTAAGCCTGTGTTATGTATATGAAATGCAGAGAGCTAAAGTAACCATTCAAATCAGGTAATCTTAAGCTACCTTGTTCTATGGGCAGAAATAACTTATCCCACTTAATTCCTGCTCTTTTATCTTCCCAGTGAATGCCTTCAGCTCTTTAATTATGGTCCAAAACATCTCTTCTGGTTAATAAAAAACGGAAACCTATATATAATAGTAAAAGGACTGGGTACATTTTCACTGCCTATATCTTGTTATACATATCTATAATCAAGAGCTTCAAACATCTCAGTTTTTTAACTTTGTTTAGTTTCTTTCCACATTTACACATCTGCCATAACAGAATCCTTTCTTAACTCATACATCTAAATACTTCAGCTTACCATGTCTCCATAGATATGAGTATTGCTGAACCAGTTCATGTGTGGGTACATAGTTTACTCTTATAGGCTTTGTTTTATCTTTATTTTATATGCTTAAATGAGTGGAATCTGTCTCAGAATATTCCATAACACTGAAATATTGTCTTATGAATTTATCAATTACACACCATTGTCTGCAAATAAAGGTAAGATTTCTTGATTACCATACGAGTTATATCCTTGACTTTGTTAATACCATACTTTCTTTGCCAATGACTCTATGTATAAAATATGTATATAATAATGAAGAGAAAGAGGACACCTCTGCCTTGTTCCTCTGTTCAAACATAGATTAGTGAGGAACCCTCCCATTATAATGCTTGCCTTTGACCCTTCATATATCTTCCTAATTAATTCTATTATTCTATCAGGGAATGCAAAAGCTACCATTACCTTACTCATAAAATCCCATCTGACATTATCAAATGCCTTCTCTGCATCAAGAACCAGCAACAATAGTGGTGTCTTCTTGCACCGCCCTTCCCTCTGGATCGTCATCATCATTGCTCTATTAATATTTTCAAATGTTTGCCTCTCCTCTACAAAACCAAACTGGTCCATATATATCAATTGTGGCAACATCTTTGTATTCTCCTAGTGTAGGCAAATACTTTATAATCATAATATAAAATTGAAATCAGTCTATATGAAGCTGGGATTGTACGGGTCTTAACCCTCTTTGGATAATCGAGCCACTACAGCTTTCTTTCAAGATGCTGGCACTGTCCCTTATTTTAAAACATTGTTAAACAAAACCTTCCAGATCATCATCACTTTCTTCCTTTCTAACTTTCAAACTTCCACAGGAATACTATCTGTTTCTGGAGACTTCCTTGCAGATGAATTATACATCACTATTTTTATCTCATCCCTTCCTATCTTAGCTATTAATTCGTAAGCCTCATCACTGGCAGTCAGCAATTGCTCTTCTTGTTTTATGAAATTTTGCTTCCTCTGCAGTACTTTAACTTTTGACAACCTCTCTAAATAATTCCAACTACTTACTTCCAATATCTCATTCTCTCTTATTTCGACCATGTTTTTAAAATCCATTTTCATTTTATCCCACTCCCTAGTTGTCCCTTCTGGAGAAATGCCTATCTTCCTTAATAACTCACACATCATTTCCAGTACCAATTCCATAATTCCCTCTTTTTAATAAATAAATTGGAAAAAGCCAGTGTCTCATTTTTTTTCTGCATTGTCCAACATCATTATTTTGGTCATTATTAAAACATGAACTGAAATTGTTATTGGATGCGTTTCAAAGCTTTCAATAAATTATACATGCGCCTGTGAAATATAATTTCTATCCATTCTAGCCCAGTTATTGAACCTTTGGGGAATAATATGTAGATTTTCTCCAAGTTCCTTCTAGTAAATTCAAATCTTCAACTCCAAACATTAACATATAGTTCTTCAGAAATCTACCCTCTTTTATTATATTTCCCTTCTAGATCACCCAATACATTCTCACTATTGCAAATCAGGTTCCAATCCCCCAGTCATAAATATCCCCTGCAGAAAGGTAATTTTTTCTTCTAAAATTCCCTGATGCTCCATAATAGTATTTATGCAAAATATAAATACATGTACTATAATCATCCTTTTTTACCACAAATCAAGCATTATTGTCTTTTTCTTCTTCCAGCACTACTAGAGCCCCTCTTTCAGTCATTATTATTATTATTATTATTATTATTATTACATATTTTCATTTTTCCCTGGTAGTCTTTTCTTTCTCACATTCACATGCTCATTTCTACCCAAATATGTCCCCAGTAACATTTCTGTTTACATCCTACAATTCTTAATAAAATTTAGTCATCTTTGCTTTTTGTTTATACCTACAATGCCATTGACATCCTGTGATAAAATTGATAAGTTAGTTATTCTGATAAGAAGCTATTACTATCAAATATTCTGCTTGACATATTTTTCCAAATTACAAATCACATGCACACATTAGTGCTTGGTTGGCTGAGCTCCTAATCTCTGTTTGAACCCTTGTCACAATTTTCCAGATTTTGTGTTTCAATAAAAGAACTACTACATACTACTACAATTGTTATCTCATTTCCGAAGTGCCCCCCCATCTTTTGAATGTAGCATTGTAGCATATTCCTTGTGCTATGGTGAACAGTGATTTTGATTGTGTTTTTCATTACCCGTTCTTACAGCTCTGGTACTGTGAGCCATCTTTAAGCAGAAAAAAATCTCACAGAGCTGCAGAGAGTACATGGGCGGTCAAACCATTTGATAATAATGCCCAGTGTTATTTTTCACCTTTTCCTGAGCTGGTGCCCAAGGACTGCCCATAAACTGCTTTCCCCAGTCCTTTCGCCCAAGCAATTCCCCCAATCATTACCTATGCATGAGATGTTTTTATTTCCTCATTGTTTTGGCCAATAAAAATGCAATGCTGACTGACTTTAGGAAATCTGTATTCAGTGTAGTTGCTGTACAAATCTGTTTTGTTGAGAGGGATTTTGAACATACCCACAGTTTTTTTCTGGAGTGAAGCTTTTTTCTTTTGGTACAGGTACGTGTATCACCATTTATTTTGGGTCAGCTCATTTTCCTGATAATAATGTTTTGATATTGTTTTTTAAGAAATCTATAATGCGATTGGTTGCAGTTAGCTATTTCAGCAACTATCGCATGATAATGTGCTTGTGTTTTCTTACACAGCCACTTTATTTATTCAAAACTTCACCCTTTCCTATGCTTGACCTGCCCTTCTCAGTGAATAGGAACCCACAAACAACAAATGTTGTGCCTCAATTCCTTAAACTGTACCGTTTATGACAGAACGAAGTTATAAGGCAGAAATCTGGTCATCCTGAGGAAATCTGTGGAGTGCTATGCCAGTGATTTTTTTTTCTTATATGTAGATCATAGACTCAAAGGAACCTACTGGTGATCTATTATTTTACGCTGGCTAAGGTACACTTTTTTTAGTGGGTGTACAATAGTAAAAAAAGACATTTAAGATTAAAAAAATAGAAGCGTGTGTGTCTGTGTCTGAGTGTGTGACTGTATGCCTGCCAGTGAGTACCAGTAAGATCGATGAAGCTGTTATTTTACACTCCTTAAACAGCGGTTTTGCTGTTTAGGGAGTGTAAAAGTAAAAACAATTTGGAAAAAAAGTTAGGATATATCTTCATGTCTGTAATTGAGTAAAATCTGAACCGCTAGAAAGCAAAGAGGAGAGTTGGAGTTATCTGTCCGATCTTGTTGTCTCAGTGCCTTCCGATTACTGACCCCAAGTTGGGGTCGTGAAATTTATTTCAATCAAGTTTGGTCCTGGGTTCTTTGTCTACTAACTTCCAGATATTTTTCCCCACATGTCCTTAGAACAAAATTTGGAATAAGCTTTAGGTCCCTGATATTGCGGCACTGACATTTGTAGTAAACTTTATTGACAACCTTGAGTGGTAATGGTAACAGCACCTAAGTATTGCTGGCAGGCTTGTTTTAAAGATGCACTTAGTGTATACAAAAAAAGTAAGTAAATTGAATCAAAGAATGTGGGAAATAACAAAAAAATTATCATACAGATGTCCTGGTTGTTATGAATACTGGTAGTGTCACTGTTGTTAACTTAGAACGAGTGCTAGTATGTAAAATATAAAGGCTAGTCAAAGTGCTCGTATCTCCTCTGCATTACAGGTTTTTAGGGGAAAAGTAATACAAAGTTTGCACATATGCAGCATTTCTACATTCTTTACTAGAACCATATACCAGGGTAAAAACATTGTTAGCCTACCAGAAGTGTGTAGTTTTTAAGCACCAGTCAGCTTCGAGTTTGTCAAAGGCTAATATTTTCTTATTGATGTTTTGTTTTACTGGAGTTTAATAAAACCAAATGCTTCTCAACGCAATTATGTAACATCTGATTATTCCAGAATTACATGTCTGTTTGCTGTTTGTACCTGTTGTATGCGTAACGGTTGTGAGGGGGGGGTGTTGCTGGCTACTGTATCTGTTACTAGCAAACAAATAACTATAATAAAGCAAATTAATACCACACTTATCTCTATTTTAGTCAGTTTAGCCATTATTAACTGAGATTCATCTGTATACTCCTACTAGCCATATTTCCCATTACACTTGTGTACCGTGTACAACCAACGAACCTTAGTACTCCATTTACTGCATTTCACAAGGGAGCGTGTACTTCATCTGTTCTCTCAGATGTCGGAACCACATCAGGTTAACTCCATGCTGACTTCCAATTATTTTTACCATGTGTCCATACTGGAGTGTATGGATGTAATCCCCATAAAGTTGTCCTATAACCAGCACCCCCATCCTAATTGCTTGAAAGAGTTTTCACACCCTGACATAACTTATTCTAAGTTATTGCTGCTTGTTTACAGGTAGGTAGGTCTAGTGAATATTTTCAACCACAACATGGGATCAAGAACAGTAAAGAACAACATTTTACACTAGTTTAAGTGAGCCATTAAAATTCCTGTATATATCTAAAAAAATGATAACAGCTAAATCAGTGATGGAATAGAACCAATTAATCTATACAATTGGAGTTAAACAGAAATTTTGTGCAGTTGCCTAGTACAGAGTACAAAGTAATAACATTTTTGAACATAGGTTCATAGGTAGGTACTAGGCTATTGGCCCTAGGGCCTATATAAGCCTAGCTAAACGCTACCCTGGCTTTTGCCACCCAAGAAAATTATTTTCCTGTGCCCCTGTCAAGCAGAGCCACAGAAGTGATCCCCGGGGTGAATTTCCTATGTCCCATCCAATCATCAAAATTTTTCGTGAAGAGGGCTAATGAGGAGTTTTGTTTGATATAGATAGGTAGTTTGTTCCTGAGTATGGGAAGTCTCTGAGATGGGAATCTATCCCTCCAGCATGTTCTGTTTATTGTGGTGACAAGGTTTAGGTCCCTAGAGCATGTAGCTCGGAGGGATTGGGATTTCTTTACGTGGAGCATGATAGGTGATAATGGCAAGCATTATCCATGTGATAAAAGCAATATCAAATTTCACAATAGAAACGTAACACTCAGTTGCAATACACAAAATATATACAAAAAAATTTTCTGCAGCTAAATAAATATCCTTGCAGTTTTTAGTGAAGAAATACCAGTCCTTAACTATTGTAAAGCAAAGAAACTGAATTCAGTTGCAAACATTCATAGATGTGTTCTTAGCAAAGACTAGGACTTTTCACTGTTTTCTCAGATGACAAGCTTATATATATTTCAGTTCCTCACTTATGTATAGAAGCTGGGTGAATGGATTGCATTATTTCCTTTTTATTTATTAACATTTGATTACTGGGAAAGTCTGACTGCTTAGGAGCACATTTTCTGTGGAGGCCCAGGAAGAAAAACTCCAGAGTATTACAAACATTTTCAGAACAATAATTTTACATTAGTTTAAAAATAATACAAAAAACAAATACAGATTAAATATACCAAATTGGACAGAATATGAAAATGCTGGTTAAGACTAGATACAAGTTATATGACAATGATATAATAGAGGTTTTAATTAGTTTATAGAACAATTAAAGGTAAATTAGTATAACACAGACAGGAATAGCAATATGGGGTGTCAGAAAAGAAAGCTTATGGTATATTTAGTAAGAAAGCCGGGGATGGTTATAGTAAAAGAGTGAAGAAAGTAGAGTAAGGAGATATAAGATATGAACCAGTATTTGTTCACACTTAGGAATATAGTTTATCTTGGTTTTAATCAACAACATGTGTATGTCTATGAAACTATTATTATGGGTGATATAAATATTAATTGGCATAATCTGATTACTGGCTCACCAAAAATAGCATAAACCTATACGGCTACTCAGAACTTATGGCTGCTCCTACCAGAATGCAGTATAACAATCAGCTAGGTGCAACATTAGACTGGATCCTGGTATCTGACACCCATAAATATGCTCATTCCAGTACACTCCCTAATTCCTTTAGTGACCACCTACCTGCCTACACTTATACACTTCTCATCAAGATCCTAAACCACATACCTACAAAACAACCAGAAGTGTATCCAAATTAAATCCAGATTTATTAAACCACATCTTAAAGCCAATAAAGTGGTCCCCACTAAAAACTTTACCTTTGGATGAAGTCGTCAGTCACTTTAATAAACTCTTTTGGAAACCCTCAATAGTTTAGCTTCCTTAGAACTAAGAGAATTAAAACTAATCATGCACCATGGCTAACTAAAGCAACAAAACAATTACTACAAAACAGAGAGAGCCTAGAAAAACTGGCATAAGAACAGAATGGACACTAATCTTCTAATTTGTAAGCAATTGCGTAATAAAGCAAAAAGGCTAATTATCGCAGACAAGAAAAAATATTTCACCCAGCAATTAAAAAACAATTCAATAATCAATAAAAAATTTGGAAAACAATCTCATCACTCCTTACACCTGGGTCCACAAAAAACCTTTCTCTTGCTTCTGCCTATGGTAATTTAGACTTGGAGAAGCTCAGGTTCATAGGTTCATAGGTATGTACTAGGCTAACGGCTCTGGAGTCTTTACAAAGTCTAGTCCATAGAAGTGCCCTGGCATTGTATTGCCCGATGTTAGTTCCCAGTGCCTCTATCAAGTATAGCCACTGGAGTGATCCTGGGGTGAACTTTCTATTTCCCATCCACCCATCAAGATTTCTCTTGAAGAGGAGCAGTGAGGTGCTCTGCTTGACATGTATGGGAAGTCTGTTCCAGAGCATGGGCAGTCTCTGGGTTATGAACCTGTCCCTCCAGCGTGTTCTGTTGATTGTGGTAATGAGGTTGAGGTCTCTGGAGTGTGTGATGCATAGGGATTGAGATTTCTTTAGATGCAGCATTTCTAACAGAGCTGGGTCGGACATGGCTTTGTAAGTCAGGCAGAGATCGCCTCTTAATAGATGATATGAGACAGAGAATAGCTGGAATTTTTTTAGTCTGTCTGTGTAGGACATGTGTTTAAGGCCTAGGATCCACTTCATGAGGTACTTTTGTGGCCTTTCCTGCTGTTGCATGTGTCTAGTGAGGTACATGTCAAATAGGGCATTATACTCAATGATTGACCTAATGAGGGAAGAGTACAGAGAGATGATGACCTCTTTCTTCCTGAATGCAAAACCCTTGGTAATGAGATGTGCCACACAGAAGGACTTTCTGACCGCAGTGGCAATGTGGTGGTTGAAGGAGAGGTTGCTGTCAACCTGTGTACCCAGATCTCTTATAACAACTTCAATGTTCAGTGGGCTCCCATCGATGTGGTAATTACTGGGAACTGAGTTTTTTCCCAAAGGGGATAATGACACATTTTTTGGCATTAAGCTTAAGGCCATGGTTTCTACACCAGTCCTTGGTCTCATTGAGGCCTTTCTGTAGGATGTGTGCATCACTTGGGAAGTTAATAATGGCTCCCAGCTGGCAGTCATCTGCGAACTTGGTCAGCCAGAGTACCTCCGTGTTGGCCTGGACTTCTGAGAAATAGATGCCAAACAGGAGAGGACCCAGGACTGATCTCTGTGGGACTCCACTCGTGACCGGTTGGCAGTCTGACTTGGAGTCTGCTACTTTCACACTGTGGGTTCTATCTGTGAGCCAATTTGCAACCCACCTAGTGATATAGGGGTTGATGCCTAGTTTGGTGAGTTTATCAATAATTTCTAAGTGGGGAATGGTATCAAGGGCCTTGGCCAGATTGAGGTAGGCTGTATGAACTGCCTTACCCTCATCCACAGCTCTGGTGACTGACTCAAAGAAGTCAACCAGGTTGAGCAGGGATGATCTACCTTTCACAAAAACAAAATGCGTGGGATCAAGAGTTTGGAGATTCTCTATATCCTTGTTAATTAGGTCCATGATGATGCGCTCCATAGTGTTACATAGACTCATCAGGCTACTGGGGCTATAATTTCCAGGGTCTGTAATTGCTCCCCCTTATGGAAATGGATGACTGTAGCAGTGCATCTTTCAGTACGGACAAAGCCTGAGGAGAGGCTGTGATTGAACAGGGCACACAGATGTGGTGCCAGTTCACTTTGTAGTTCATGTAGAACACATCCAGGGATATTGTCAGGTCCCATGGAAGCTGTCTTCTTGACATTGGACAATGCAGCTTTAACCTGTGCTGCAATAATGCTGGGTGCCTGGTATTCCTCCGGTATTCTGATTGATCCTTTGGGGGGAAAGAGGGGAAAGTTGGCACTGAATCTGTTGGCTAGTATGTTAGCAATATCAGTTGGCTCAGTATAGGAGGTACCATAGTGCAGTAACTCAGAGCAAACCTGGGTATTGTTGTGGAGATTCTGGATATAACTATAGAAGGCTTTGTGGTTGTTTTTAGTGTCTGGCGCAGTTCTGCCTTCATAGCTGGCTTTAGAGATTTTGATGATGGATCTCAACTTTTTGTTGAGGCAAATAAGGGAGTTTTTCCAGTCTTGGGACTTCACCTTTTTTGCAATAGTTTCTTCCTTCTGTTGTAGAGTTTATTAATGGCAGGGAACCACCAGATTGGCTTCTTTTTTTTGGAGGAGAGCATCTTGTTTCTGTTGGGTATGGCTAGTTCCATGTATTTATGTATGTGCTCGTACAGTGCATTGGTGTATGATTCGGTAGTCATGCATCTATTTTCCATTTGCATGGGTGCCGTGAAGTTAGCCACCTTAGATTTTAGGAGCCCAAAGTCAGCATTGGAGAAGTTTTTCATGGTGGTTACTTTTGCAGAGGGTGTGGGTGAGATGTGGATTTCCATGGTGACTAGTTTGTGGTCGGATCTAACCAGGGAGGAGTTAATTATTGGTGTAGAGCAATGGTTGCCTATGTTAGTAATAAGCAGGTCAAGGATGTTACTTCCTCTAGTGGGGGTAAGAATGAGCTGGTCCAGGGCATTGGAACTGATGAATTCCAGGAAGCTTTGGGCCAGTGTATTGGTGCATGAGTAGTTTTCCCAATTGATGGAGGCATAGTTGAAGTCACCTAGTATGAGAGTGTTGGGTTGGACACTAATAGTTTCTAGGCTGCTTAGGAACATGGAATAAGAGTCTTGGGACATGGTTGGGGACCTATAGCAGGCTACAACCTGAATCGCCATCTTACCCAGTGTTAGTTGTACCTGAAGTATCTCAGAAGCGTTATGCTGGGCTACTTGTCTGGATTTGTGCATATCCTTTATGAATATGGAGACACCACCGCCTTTGGAGCTTCGGTCCATGTTCTGGGGCCAAAAGGTGTGGAATCAGTTATAGTCTGGTAGCGCAGGGGTGCTTTCTGCTGCTTTAAACCAGGTCTCTGTTACAGCACAAATGCCGATGTTCTCCATTTTGAGGAGTGCTTCGAGCACATGCATCTTGAGATTTAGGGTTCTAGAGTTGAGCAGCATGACCCATTACAGTGGTAATTTGGTCTTTGGAACATAGCCTAAAAAAAGGCACTATAGGGGTGGCAAGAGCCTTAGCCAGTATCCAGAAACCCAGGGGTGACAGATGCAGGCCATCTCTGGCAAAGCATTGAGGTCTGTCAATCATGTCATCCCAAGCAGACAGATATTGGATCCCCTTAGAATGACACCAAAAACTTAGCCAATTGTTGAAGTCAGTCATTTTCTGCTTGTATTGTGGTATCATTCTGGGCGATGGTAGGATGCTGCTCAGGGCTAGGGTCATACCTGTCTGGGCCACATAATCCAAGAGCTCCTCCATGTCTCTTTTCATGTAGTCCAGGGAGGTGCATCTCAGGTCATTCACAACCATATGGACAGTGACAGAGTCATACTTGTTGTGGAGTGACCTGAGTGCATGTGTTATGTGTCGTATTCTGGCACCTGATAGACAGTTGAATGTTACCTGCTTCTTATTCAACCTAGTGAGTGAGACATAGGTGTGTCTCACTATCGAGTCACCTATGGTTAGTGTATTGGGCAAGCTGTTTTGCCTTAGGGACTTAGGTTGAGGGGCACACTGTGTAGGTGAGCTATGTGTCTTGTGGTTTGTGCTGTGTTGTGGTGGGCGAGTGTGTTTCTGCCTCGGAAGTCTCTGCTGTTTGGCTAGATTTCTATTGAGAGCCTCTGTGAAGGTGGGTGTGTGGTTTGTGCTTTATGTGAGAGCTGTGATGGTGGGTGTTCTGGAGGGCTATGTATCATACTCTTGCCTATATTTGAGGTGTGTTTGTTTTTTATGTAAATTGAGACACCTCCATCTTTTATCCCCTCCAGTGAGGTAGCTGGTCTAAATGTGTGGAAGCCATTACTAATTGCTACAGTTTGTCTAGTTGCCACTGATGATTTCTTAACTGTCAGTATGTAAAATTTATAAACTCACTGTGGAGCTTTTCTCCCCGGGTCTCCACTGAAAATGAGCCAACTGCTCAGCTGGACTAACCCTGTCAACAAATGTAAAATAAATAAATAAATGAATTAATAAATTATAGCTCTGCACTGCTAGGATGTGTTGCAGCTTTAAACCATGTCTCTGTAACTGCACAAATGTCTACATTTTCCAGGCTGAGGAGAGCTTGCAGGGAGTAGTTTCCTGTTTGGACTCCTGGCATTGAGCAGTCATACTTTTTTTTTGTTGGGTTTGTTTTGATATGTCAAAAGGTTTGTTAAGCTGGCATTGCTTAAAAAAGGTATTACTGGGGAGAATGGTGTTTTAGCCAATATTCAAAAACCTAGAGAGGACAGGTCCAGACCATTCCTAGCAAAAAACTGTGGTCTGTTCACCATATCCTTCCATGCTGACAAATATTGTACCGCCTATGAGTGATACCAAAACCTAAGTAAATTATTAAAGTCAGTCATCTTTTGTTCGTATTGTGGCATCATCCTTGCAGAAGGTCGAATGCTGCTCAATGGTAGGCTCATAGCTGCCTGAGACATGTAGTCTGAGAGCTCCATCATGTCTCTTCATATAGTCCAGAGAGGCACATCTCTGGTTGTTTACACTCACATGGACTATGACTTAATCATAAAGGTACCTGTGATTCAACAACCTGAGTGCATGGGTGACCTGATGGATCCTGGCCCCTAATAGACAGCTGAGTGTGACTCTATCCTTTCTCAGCCTGGTGAGTGACACATCTGTGTGTCTCACAATGGAGTCTCCTATGACTAAAATGTTGGGTTGTGTGGTGTCTTTCCTTATGGGATTAGAAGTTGAGACACTGTGAAATGTGGATATATGTATTGTGGTGAGTGTTGTTTTGGTAGAGTGATTTTGGGGTTGCCGAGGATATTGATTGTAAGTGAAATGTCTGGGAGGCCTTTGGGGTTTAGGAAGGTTGCATTTAAGAGCCACAGCATATGTGGGTGTAAGTGTGTGGTCTGTACAGTGTGTGGTGGGTGTACTGTGTGTATTACTGACAACCTGATTAGTAGTATAACTGCTTAGATGTGAGAGCCTTGTCTCCACTAACATTGTGTTAATGTCTTTCATATAATATATCAAGTTTGTTTAAGAATTAGTTGGTAGTCAGTAATCAGGAGACAGCTGCTACATTGCTTTAGGATGCCCATATCCACCAAACTGGCTACAAAGATAATAAGTATATAGCCATGCTTACAGGTCCTTGTTACAGCATCTACAAGGGAATGATGCAAGAGGGGATTACAGCATGTTGGCTTGGGTAATGTGAGAGTATAGACTACAATGAGGTATCCACGACTAAAATCATGAGGCAGTGCTCCTTAACAAGTAAATTAGTTGCTCTTTGTGCAGCTAAGTACTGCAGTATTTTCAGGGGTAGTTTTTTAAGGAAAATTTCAGTTCCAGGCACCTGCTTCTATTAAGCCCATAAATGTAATACCCATGTAACCCTGAGTCTCTAAGAAGGTGGGCTAGATGCTGTAAATACACAGCAGTTTGCAGAGGCAATACTGAATAGCACCGATACATACCCTAGATAAAATAACCGGTTTAACACCATTTTTTTACTTTATACACTTGCTAACCGGGTAAGCCCAGTGCACACAAGTGCCCCTTTTCAAGAGCTATCTGGAAGTGTTGTCTGGTCATGTGATTTGATCACAGTCACAGAGTAGGTAAATGCAAGTTGAATGAATCAAACCCTGTACCTTTGATTACAGGAAGCAGCTCATAAACAGCTCAGAGCTTTAATCCTCTGCACTAACGGCCAACTGTTTAATCATTAGCACCAATTGGAATTCTATCTGTTTCATCTAAGTACCAAGCCCTTAGAAGTACTATACATTTTTGGGGAATCTAGAATAGACCAAAACCTGGAACAATAAATAATTCACTTTCAAATGTCTTTTCTAAGTCAAATGCCTTTTTTTTCTAAATCATGACATGGTGTCCAAGTTTTGATAGCATCTTGCATTGATACAAATGTATTATAGTGTTATCCAAAGTTCTACTATCATGAATGAAATCACATTGGGCTACATGGACTAATTTAAGAATCATAGGGGATGGAGGCAACGACATCAGAATGAGTATGTAAAGGGCATTCTGCCACTTCCATCCTTGGCATTTTCTTGCACTTCCTTAAAGTCAGATTATCCATTTATGTCTCTTTGGCAACAGGTTGTTTCACACAAATTGGTTCTGAGACTCAGTGGGAAGAGATCAGTCTTACACAGGACATTATTCCATATCCAGAGACCTAACTCCTGTCTTCCCTCCTGTCCTGCAACACATGCTTCATTGAGAGGGGGGTCATATGAATAGTTCCTTTCACACAGTGGGGAAGAGGGTTTAACTCCTGAATGTTTCTGAAGCCAAAAAAGAGTATTTGCCTGGAGTTCAGTTTTGGAGCTTTTGTCTTAAACTACTTGACACAGTTAAAAAGCCTCTCATAACACAGTCTCTTACTCCTTCTTCCCCATTTGAGTTTGTTGGTATGGTTCACATTTTAAGAAAACAACAACTGATATTCTGATGGTACAAGATGGTACTGATTTCAACTGTGATGTCTATTAATTCCATTGTTAAAGTGCAAAATGTCCTCATATAACAAGATGTTGATATGGACTCACATGTCCATGTGGAAAGCATGGTTGTTTTCTAGGCCAGCAGAAGCCAGACTGCACATATAGGGATGTACATTTGCTTGGAGCTACTTTCTGGAGTCCTGTCCATGTTCAGATGTATCTGTATTGTGAATCAAGCATGATTAGAATATCAGTGTGTATTTTTGGTTTAAAAACTGGTTTCTTCAGTGATACTTCTCATGCCTCTTCTGATGCTATTGTTTGGAGTCCTGTTAATATGCTAAGTTGTTGTCTGACTTACAGTTCCCATGAATATGAATAACACCTCCTTCATCTTTTGTGGGTGAACAGTCAATTGAAGTTAGACTGAGCAGTCATGATGTCTGCATAGTGAATTTATCTCCTCTGCATGATACCTGTTAGCTCAGCTTGCCCCTTCCTCTTCTGAGAATTAGAGCCTTTGTTATTCATCTGGCATCACAAGTTAGCCACTTGTAGATGCTAAGACACATGAAAGGTGTGTTATATGCATAACTGATCTCTCTTTAACATTAGAGAATGTCTTATGGTGTTCTGTCTTACAGTGTCTTTATGTAGTGTTGTTGCCAAGAGCAGTTTGTACATTTGCTGGCTTGACTGTACTTTGAAGTTACAGCTCAGTTGTTTAAAGGGGGTACTCTCTTGTTTCTAAGTTGAATTCCTTGCTTCGGACCAAAATGTACAAGTTGACACCCACTTTTGTAAACTACTCTCATGTTGTGATATCACAGTCAGGTCCAACCCACGTATCACTTTACTTTGTATACCCTCTCCCATTTCTGTTTTGTTTCCCCTACATAAATGTAGACTTTGTTGGTATAGTTCCTACTGATTTTCAGTAAGAACTAGGAGTACTTTAAGTCCCAGGCTTTCGGCATATAAGTGTATCTGCAGCAATCCGGTTGGACTTGTTGCATTTCTGTTAAGTTACTCCAGTTATAAAATACACCTTTTCCCCCTTTGAGTTAATGTCAGAAGCACTGAAATGTTTAGAATATCACAATGTAACTGTAGCAAGTCATTTTACATTTCTAGCAAAGGGATTGTTACAGTTAGATTGTTTCCATCTTCTTTTTAGCATTTGCATTCATTTAAGAAGTGCTGCAGCGTTTACTGTATCCAAGGTATCAAAACGTAACTTTAGCAAGCATTTTGCCAGCAATACAAAATGTTCTGCTACAGTTACAAAACGATCATTTCATTCTTTTTTATTTCAGTATTTGCGGTCATGTAAGACGCGCCAAAGTGCTTACATAACCAATGTATCAGAATACAAGTGTAACAAGCCCTTTGCCAAAAATGTAAAATGGGCTTACTACAGCTGTACACAGATAATTGCATTTTTATCCATTTATTTTTGAACAGGTTATGCATTAGCATGCATTTTTATGATGGGTAGCTTGTGACTCAAACGTCTGTGATTATTTAGTCACTTCATTGCTAGTTGATTTGCCAGAAAACAAACAATTTTACTAAGAAGAGACCACACATAGGAGAAGAAAATCTGGACAGTTGAGATGTAATCTTGTCATGCCATAAGTGCTTACAGTTTTGGAATGTAACTATAGCAAGTCCATTTTACATTTCTGGCAAAGGGCTTGCTAAAGTTACAAACAGATCATTTCCATTTTTTTTTTAATAATATTTGCGTTCATGTAAGAAGTGCTAAAGCGCTCAATGTGTTGAGCATAGCTGTAGCAAGCCCTTTGCAAGAAATGATGTCTTTGATGTCAGCCAAAAGTGCTCTTTGCAGCACCCACAATGTAACCAGTAATGACTCCTTCTGCAATTCATAGAGTTACATGTATTGGTAGCGTATTTAAATATCATTGCAGATTATTTTTTTATAAGATCTGTTGCTCCTACTACTAGTGGAACTATCTGGGTATCTTTCTTCCACATTGTTCTCGTTTCTGCCTGCAGATCCTGATATTTTATGACTGTGTCTCTCTGTATGCAAGACACTGTAGTCACTGGGTGTGGTGATTTCAGTGATAAACGCTACTTTTGTCTTCTTTTCTTGGACCACTATATCAGGTTTTCTAGCATCGATCTTTTGAACTGTTGGTAATGGGTGATCCCATGTGATGTAAATTTCACCATTTTCTATGCTGCTTTGTGGCTCGTTTCCAGCGTTTTTCAGCCACTTCAGTACCATAATGTTTGCACAATCCCCAGTGCAACAGTCTTGCCACATTATTATGCCTTTCAGTATACAGTCCTTCTGCCATTAGTATGTCACAACCAGCAACAAGACATGCAACTGTTTCCAATTCAGTTTTACAAAACCTACATTTGTCTGTTTCTCACACATGTTCAATGGACTTTGTTAACCAACATGTCTGTAGCCCACTATCTTGGGCTGCCAATATTAACCTTTCATCTCTTGGTTTGAATTCAGTTCTCCTTAACCATTCCTGCATTCGTTCCTGATCAATATGAGGTTCTTCCAGAAGTTTTGTATACTTGCAACTATATTTATGCTTTTTTCCACATTTCTTGCCTTCTCATCTGGTCCTTCCCCTTATATTCTTTTTTTTTGTTTGTTTTTTTGGCACATTCAGTTGCTGCCTGATTTGTATCTACTTCTGGTTTGATTTCTGTTTAGGCTTGACACCGATATGCTTCTGCTAGATTAAGCAGAGAAGTCATCTTACATTTATTGTCCTCATGTTTCAAAACTTTCACTATGTTTGGGTCTTGTGAGGTCAGCAGATATGTGTGGAGTCCCACGATTGCAGATCTATACATATAATCAATTTCAAGGAGGCCCATTACTCCTTCAGAATGGGGAATATATAATCTTGGTATGCACTGATTTTTATAAATCCTTTGGTGAGAATGAAGCATCCTTCTTGTTTCCTATCTAATCTAGCCAACACATTTTGGGGCCAGTCAATCACTCCAAAACTGTAAGTTAGGACAGGAAGAGCAAATTGATTTACAGTTTGGATTTTGTTCCAAGATGTCAGCGCTGTTTTCAGGATTCATTTAAGTCTTCTAAGATATTCCTTACTAAGTTTTATTCACATTTGTCCATGTTTTATTGTTGATCCTTCATCAATTCCCAAATATTTATACACTCCCTCTTATTCAAGTTCTTTTATATCACATTCTCGGTCCAAACTGATGTTTTCCTGATGCTGCAGTTTTTCTGCTTTAAAGGTTGCTTTTGCACATTTATCAAGACCAAATGACATTCTTATATCATATGAAAAAGTTTTGACTACTTGCAGTTGTGCTTTCAGTTCCTTATCTGATGAACTATGCAGTTTTAAATCAACGACAAAGAGAAGATGAGAAGTCTTAACACTTTGGTGTTTTCTAGGAGCCAAATTATAGCCATGGCCTAAGCTGTTAAGTAGACAGCTTAATGTGTTAAGGGACAGGCACAATAGCAGTGGTGACAAAGAGTCACCCTGGAATATTCCCCTTTGAATTATTATCCGTGGGATCATAATTTGTCCTTTATCATGGCTTAATTGCAAAGTGGTCTGCCACTGTTTCATGTCACTACAATGTAGTCGATCAGCGTAGGGTGTATCTTATACATTTTTAAGCACTCTTTTATCCATGAATGTGGGATACTATCAAATGCTTTTTTGTAGTCTACCCATGCCATAGTTAGATTCTTCCCATTTTTGCAGTTCTCCGCTATGACTTTAACAACAAATGATCCTTTGTTCCAGATGACTTTCTTTTATTGCACTTTTCTTCTACTGCCATAATTGAGTTTTCTTCTAAATGACTATAAACTCTGTCAGCATTAATTCCTGTGTATAGTTTATATGTCGTCAGAAGGCAAATTATTGGTCTACAATTTTTAGGCTAGCTTGCAGGTTCACTTTTAAGTTGGAGCACTGTTTTCCCTGTTGTTAACCAGGTTGGTGTCTGTTGTCTGTTCGGGGTGCACATATAAATAGTTCTTACTCATGGCTAAATCTTCGTGCAAAGATGTTAATACTTTCAGCCAAACGTTAGGTACTGCATCTGGGCCTGGGGTTTTCCAATTAGGGGCTTTTCTTAACTTTGTTTCAGTCTCTCTGGCTGTTACTTCATCCAGTTTCATATCCTGTACCTTCAAACCTCTTATTCTTTCTTTAACTTCTATCCATTTAACATCTTTGTTATGTTCCACAGGATCTTCACAGATACTTCTCCAAAATGTATTTATTTCTTCTTTTTTTCGGTGGTCTTTCAATCACTTTTACCTTATTTCCCAATTCTCTATAGAACTTTTTTGGGTTATCAATAAATTGCTTATTTTGTACTTTTCGTGTATATTTATCTTCGGATCTTCTAAGTTTTTCCAACTGTGCTGAAATTTTAAGTTTGTTATTTGTGATAGTGCATGATAGATCCTGGTCTGTTCTAATACTGCGCATTGCTTTTATCACATCTTTCTTAGTATTTTTGTTGATCTGTTCCCTCTTCTATAGTCTTCTAACAGTGACACTTATTGTCTTAACTGCTTTATAGTTTTCTCTGTTCAATACTTCCTTGATGATATTTGATTTTTCTTCTTCCTTTCTCTCATAACCCTGTGCTCTTGTGGTAGCACTTTATGAGTTATTAATTTAGCTGCACAGTAATATATCCTGTTTACTTCTATTATATCGCATGGATCTCTGTTAACATTCCTAATTATTGCGTTCATTTGTTTTATCAGACTTCTGACTTTTGGGGTTTTATTAACCTTCTGCAGTCTATTTCTTTCATTGATCTTCATAAATATGTCTATTAAATCAAGCAACTCATCTTTTAGCTCATTTTATTCCAAACTGAGGGCACATCCCTTGTTTTCCAATTCCTGTGGGTATTCTATAGAAAGTTCTATAGCATCTTCCTCTGGCACAGTCTCTTCCATTTCATCCTGTGCCATCTGTTGCTTTGTCATATGGGAATTCACTGACTTATCACTCCTCAACATTGACTGCATTAGAGTTTCCACAGTTTCCTGTTCATTCCCTTGCTGTCTAGCTTCAAGTGAAAGTTTATACTGGTTTCCTGTGGAAGGCTCCAAATTATCTTCATATGGCACCTGACCAATTGCTTCCTGTTCTACTGGTTTCTCCTTAATTTGGACATCCATTGCTCTATTCTGTTGTGATGCTTTCTGAATTACATTTTCTGCACTGAATCCTTCACTTTGCAGGTACTCCATACCTCAGTTTCTATTTCTTTAACTTCTCCATTACTAATCTCCTTTTCTGTTATTCCTCTTTGTCTTCTTATTTTTTGTATTGTAAAGTTTTCCATGTCTGGATTCCTTTGCCTATATTTCTATTCAAATATATTTGGTGCTGCTCTTTTTGTATTGGTTAATTTTGCTTTCTCCTTTGCATAAATATTACAACATATTAAATCTCTTTCTTTCCCACATCCATATTTCTTCTTCAGATGTTTCCTGATCTTCCTGTTTCTCCGTACTTTGAGGACTCACTCCATCCTGCTGTGATGTAACCTGTGTTAGACCTTCTACACCAAATCCTTCACTTCACAGGCACTCCATAACTTCAACTTCTATTTTTTAATGTCTACTTTACTAATCTTTTCTACATTCCATCTTTGTGATGTTATTTTTTTATTGTGAAATTTTCCATATCCAGATTCACTTCGCAGACACTCCATAACTTCAGCTTCTAGTTTTTAACTTCTACTTTACTAATCGTCTTTTCTACGTTCCACATTTGTGATATATATTTTTTTTTGTGAAATTTTCCATATCCAGATGCCTTTGCCTGTATCTCTCTTCAAATATCTTTGGGACTGGCTTCTCTACATTGATTAATTTGGCTTTATCCTTTGATAAATATTGCACCACATCAAATCTCTCTTACTTTCCCATGTCTGTATTTCTTTTTTATACTTTTTAAATATCTCTTGGTTTTGCTATTTATATTTTTGCACTTCCTCAGATGCTTCTTTTTCCAAATGGATCAAGGTTTCTTGATCTATATACTGTTTTTCACAAATCTGCTGTATTAATGAAGACAAATTTTCATTTGAATCTTCTGACAGGTTTTCTTACAGAAGTATTTTTCTTTCCTCTAATTTCGCTCTTAATCATTCTGTATATCTTGTGCCTGGAAATTCTGAGATTTTTGCCTAATAGTAACAATACATAATTTTTTATCCTCAATAGTCCACTTTATCATCTTTATGGCTCTTTTTTGGCCTACCTGTTTTTGTGATTTTTGTGGACTGCTACTTTCTTCTACAACAGGGGGGCCATCCTCACCCTGGGCCTGGCCTAGCCCCATTGTAGGAATGTTTCCGTATTTTGAGGATTCTACACTCATCTTTTTCAGTTCTGGCACCAGTGCGCCTACCAGGATTGGGCACTTTTTTATCCTGTGTCTTGTGCACCCAGCTGTCTTTTTAAATTATTGACCTACTTCTGTTCATGACATATACTATATAAATACAGTCTATATAGCAGTGTCATCTTGGTGAGATTTTGTGAAAACAGGGTCCACCTTGTGAAAGTACTCAGCAAGACTTGGGGATGAATTCAGTTTCAGCACTACTACTCTCCTTTGCTTGCTGACTTTTCATCTCTCCGTTCGGACCCCTTCATTTTCTTCCCCTTCCTAGTCTTTTCAGTGCTAACTGATTTGCCAGAGGACCAATAATTTTATAAGGAAGAGACCATAAACATGAAGCAAAAATCCGGACAGTTGTCATATAGACAAAATGACAATATAACTTCATTTCAGGCAGCAAAATAGGATCACTTATAGGATTAGGATGAAGTAATGCAAGCGTTGAAGGCAGTGTAGGAAAACATGTTGGTAAAGCTGACTAGATAGACACGAGATGAGTACAGGTAAAACAAGGTTGCACAACAACTGGCATAATTTGTTAATGCTGATGGATGTAGCAACAAGAAACTGTTACAACATATTAAATAAGGTGTTCAGGGAGATAAATGAAGGTGTTAATGCACCGCTATTTTATCTTGGGCAAATCATTTAGCAAAAATAGTCAAAACATGGAAATTTATAGAATATTTTTTTTTTCTATTATGTATTTATCCTTTGTTGACCAAGTTAGCTGCACTAAGCTAGCAGTCTCTATTCAGGGGAGAAACAAAGTGGGATTTATACTACTCCTACTATGGAACATTGGCCTATTTCAGCAGGTAACTTTGCCTACTCTTTTTTGCAATAAGTGCCATCGGAATCTCTACATATATTGAGCTATCACAAACTCAAGCAGATGGGACCTGGATTTACTGTCTCATCTAAAGGATGGCACACTCATGAAAGCAGCACTCTTGTCTTTGTGCATTACAATGTCAACAACTGTACAAATAATCTAGTTACTTTACATGTGAATAGAACCCATAGCCATTTACTCTTCTAGCACCAAAGAGAAGTGTGCTACCAAGGAAAGTAGCCTGTTGAGCCAAGGACAGTGCAAGAATATAATAAGATGAATGAAATAAATGCATCAGCAATAAAATATGGAAAACAAACAGTATTCTTATAGCAATGAAAAGATGCAGTACAAAAGATAAACAAATGTGCTGACTGTGCACATTTTTTTAGTTGGCATATAAAAAGGTGTAGGTGATAATTTATTATATTCTGCTAAAGTTAGCATATGTTGGGGAATATGTATGTTTCCACCTGTTTTAGAAAAAATAAAGCTTTTATTAATATTTGCTATTATGTGGTACTGACAACTGAATACAGGAAAAAAGTGGAAATTTTCAACAGTAAGGATAAAGGTCTACCTGTTTTAGATGGGTCTATATTAGAACATCGAATATTTAACAGTTCGAATCACTAAAGGTCGACCTTTAGTGATCGAACTGTTAAAACATTGAATGTTCAGGAAAAAATAAAAAATAAATAAAAAACTAAATGGTGTAGGCAGGGGGGCAAGCCCCCCTGCACCCCCTACGTGGGGGGCTGTGCCCCCCACCCCACCCCACTACTTAAATATGCCAACTCCGAGACCACACTACATTGAAGTAAATGGAAATCTCCCCTAACGGAGATTTCAGTTTACTTGTTCGATGTTCTGCAGTTTCGCTATTCTCGTGTCGACAATGTCAGATTCAACATTGTTGGCTTTTGAGAATGTAATATAGACCCGTTTTAGATAACCCAGTTAAAAATTCAGCATCAATACATTTACTATGCATGTTAAAACAAGATAAAAAAATATCCAGGAAAATGTATTTTATAGGTTCATGGGTATATATTAGGCTAGCAACCACCAGGGCCTTTATAAGTCTAGCCACATAACCCAAACCAGACTGAGTCCCCATACAACTTAGGAGCCTGTTTGGAGTGGTATGCTATTTAGAAGGTCAGTAAGTGTTTAGTGGGGGGAAGAGGTGTGTTTGTCAGAGAATATGTAGGCCTACTGTTGACATCTGTCCATCAGAGACATGGGAGTCATACAGGGGGTGAATTTATGATTTCTCATCCAATGGTCAAGGTTACATCTGAATAGGGTTAGTGATGGACTCTGCTTCACATGGATGAGAAGCCAATTCTGAATTGTGGGATCCTTTGAAACACATACCTATTTTACCAGCATGTTCTACTGATGCCCCAACCAATGTTTAAGTCCTTGGATCTAGTGCAGCTGGTGCTGTTTGTTCTGTGGATGTGCAAAAGATCTATCAAAGATGGAGCTGAGGATGCCTTATATAGGTTCATAGGTAGGTACTAAGCTATCGGCCCAAGGGCCTACGTAAGCCTAGCCAGCAAGGTTCCATAGCTTACGCCACCCAAGAAAGTTATTTTCTTGTGCCACTGTCCAGCAGAGACACAGAAGTGATCCCTGGGGTGTATTTCCTATTTCCCATCCACTCATCAAGACTTTTTTTTGAAGAGTGCTAATAAAGAACTTTGCTTGACATATATGGGTAGCTTGTTCCAGAGTATAGGAAGTCTCTGGGACAGGAATCTATCCCTCCAGCGTGTCCTGTTTATTGTGATGACAAGGTTTAGGTCCCTACAGCGTGTAGCTCGGAGGGATTGGGATTTCATTAGGTGTAGTATGTCATGTCCATCAACTCTGGGTTTGACATAGCTTTATATGTTAGGCAGAGATCACCTTGGAGTAGGCGATATGCTATGGAGTAAAGCTGGAGTTTTTTGAGGCGGTCAGTGTAGGACATTTGTTTGAGGCCAGTAATCCTCTTTGTGAGGTACTTCTGTGGCCTTTCCAGCTGCTGCAGATGTCTTGTGAGGTACATACCAAAAGGGGCATTGTACTCTATAATGGATCTAATGAGTGACGAGTAAAGGGGAACAATGACCTCTTTTTTCCTGAATGAGAACCCTTTTATGATGAGGTGTGTCATGTAGAAGGACTTCCTGACCACTGTGGCGATGTGACTATCAAAGGAGAGACTACTGTCCACCTGGGTCCCAAGGTCTCTTATCATGCATTCGGTGTTAAGTAGATTGCTGCCTATGTGGTAGTTCATGGGTACTGAGTTTTTAACAAAGGGGATGACATTGCACTTTTTGGCATTGAGCTTGAGGCCATGGCTCTGACACTGGGCATCTGTCTCAGTGAGGCCCTTCTGTAGGATGTCCACATCATTTGGGGACTTGACTATGGCTCCTAGTTTGCAGTCATCTGCAAACTTCATTAGCCAGAGGCCTTCTGTGTTAGCCTGTACTTCAAAGAAGTAGATACCAAACAGATGAGGTCCCAAGATGGAACCCTGTGATACTCCACTTGTCACTGCTTTGAGGTCAGATTTGGAGTCTGCAACTTTTACAGTGTGGGTTCTGTCAGTGAGACAGCTGGCAACCCATCTTGTGATGTATGGATTTATACCTAGTTTAGTGAGTTTAGCAATAATTCCAGAATGGGGGATGGTGTCGAAAGCCTTGGCAAGGTCAAGATAGGCTGTGTGAACCACCTTACCCTCATCCACGGCTTTGGTGACTGCCTTAAAGAAGTCGATCAGGTTCAGGAGGCATGTTCTGCCTTTCACAAACCTGAACTGAGTGGGATCCAGAGTTTGGAGGTTACCAATGTCTTTGTTTATGAGTTCCATGATGATACGTTCCATGGTCTTGCAGACCAGGCTCGTCAGGCTAATAGGTCAATAGTTCCCGGGATCAGTGGTTGCTCCCCCTTTGTGGAGTGGGATAACTGTTGCTGTGCACCATTCAGTGGGCAAAAAGCCTGATGCAAGGCTATTATTGAACATGGTGCTTAAGTGGGGAGCCAGTTCGTTCTGAAGTTCATGTAAAATGCAGCCTGGGATGTTGTCCGGTCCCATGGATGCTGTGTTTTTGGCTTTAGAGAGTGCAGCCTTTACCTGCTTAGTTGTGATTACAGGGAATGTGCATTCTTCCTATATAGATATGGGCCCTTTAGGGGGTGAGAGTGGGGTAAAGTTAGCACTGAACGTATCTGCCAGGAAGTTGGCAATATCAGTTGGTTCTGTAATTTTCGTGCCATTATGCTGTAACTCAGAGCAGATCTGGGTGTTGCCATCTAGATTCTTGACATAGCTATAGAATGCTTTGTGGTTGTCCTTGGATTTAGTGGCAATTTTGTTTTTGTAGCTAGCTTTGAAGGATCTTATAGGGGATCTCAGCTTCTTACTGAGGCTGACCAGGGAGCTCCTCCACTCATGGGATTTTACTCTCTTTTGCAACAGTTTCTTCCTTCTGTTGTACAGTTTGTTTAGGACAGGGGGCCACCAGATTGGCTTCCTTTTTTTGGAGGATAGCATTTTGTTTTTGTTTGGGGTAGCATGATCCATGCACTCATGTAAGTGTTTATAGAGTGCATTTGTGTAGGATTCAGCAGTTGTAACTGTATTGTCCATCTGCATGGGTGTCATGAAGTTCACCACTTCTGTATTAAGAAGCATGAAGTTGGCTTTGGAGAAATTTTTTTACTATGGTTTCCTTAATGGGGTGGGGGTGGGGGGGTGGGGGCGGAATGTGGATATCAAAGGTGATAAGCTTATGGTCGGATCGGACCAACGAGGAGTTGACTTCAGGTGTGGAACACCGGTCACTCATGTTGGTAATGACTAGATCTAGGTTATTGTTGCCCCTGGTGGGGGTGTGGATAAGTTGACCTAGGGCATTAGAGTTTATGAATTCCATAAAGCGTTGAGCTAAGGAGTTGGTACACAAGTAGTTTGCCCAGTTAATGGTGGGGTAGTTGAAGTCACCCATTATTAGGGTGTTTGGTTGAACCCTAATGTTTTCCAGTACATCAAGAAAAGAGGAGTGGGAATCCTGGGGCATGATGGGGGATCTGTAGCAAGCTACAATTTGGATTGCAGTTTTGTCCAGAGTTAGTTGCACTTGGATAACCTTGGATGCATTATGCTGAGCAACTAGCCTGGAGGTGTGGATATCCTTAATGAATATGGACACACCTCCGCCTTTGGTGTTTCGGTCCAGGTTACATGGCCGAAAAGTGTGGTATGAGTTATAGCCTGGTAGTGCAGGGGTGCTCTCTGGAGCCTTGAACCAGGTCTCAGTCACTGTACAGATATCAATGTTCACCATTTTTAGGAGTGCCTAGAGTGAGTGCATTTTGAGATTCAGACTTCTAGCATTGAGTAGCATTACCCTCAGTTTTTGCTTGCCTGTTCCTGTTATGGTGGTGAATTATTTGAACCCTGCCTAAAAAAGGCACTATAGGGGCAGCAAGAGCCTTAGCCAGTGTCCGGAATCCCAGGGGCGACAGGTGCAGACCATCTGTGGCAAAGCATCGTGGTCTGTCGACCATGTCATCCCAAGTAGGCAGATACTGGATCCCCTTAGAATGACACCAGAAGCTTAGCCAGTTGTTGAAGTCAATCATTTTGTCCTTGTACTGTGGTATCATTCTGGACGGTGGCAGAATGCTACTCAGGGCTAGGGTCATACCTGCCTGGGCTACAAGATCAGAGAGCTCTTCCATGTCTCTTTTCATGTAGTCCAGGGAAGTATGTCTCAGGTCATTCACACCAACATGGACAATGACAGAGTAATATTTGTACTTGTTGTGGAGTAACCTGAGTGCATGGGTTATGTGGCGGATCCTGGCACCCGACAGGCAGCTGACAGTAACCTTCTCCTTGTTTAGCCTGGTGAATGGGACATCAGTGTGCCTAATTATAGAGTCAACTATGACTAGTGTGTTGGGTATGTTGTTTTGCCTTATTAGATGTGGTTGAGTGGCACACTGAGTCTGTGGGCTCTGTGTCATTTGGGTTGTGTTGGGGGATGGAGGTTGCTTGCGTTTCTGCTTTGGAGGTCTCTGTTGCTTAGACAGATTATTATTGAGAGCCACCGCAAATGTTTTTGTGTTACTATGTATGGGTTTTGGTGGTGTATATTTAGTGAGACTATGTGATGAGTGTGGTGTGGTGCAAATGTTTACCTTCTCCTCATGAATGTCAAGTTCAGTCTTGGTTGGAGGGAGCTTTACCTCCAGTTTGGCTAGATAAGTGCATCTCTCACAGGTTGTAGTGTTGGGTGGTAGGAGGAGAGGGTTGTCTATGTACATGAGGCAATTTCTACATTGCCTCAAGATGCCCAGATTCATTAGATAGACAGGAGAGAACACTGGAAGCTGACCCTTGGACATGCCTGAATAAAAAACTATTTTCCTCTAGATAAGTGAGGAAAGTGAGTACAAGAGCTGTTTTTTTCTAAGCAAGTGTGAAAAGTAAGTACAAAAACTGTTTTCCTCTAGGTAATGAGGAAGATTGAGTGCTATAGTAATTAGTAGCTTATTTAGTGCTTACAAGTTCTGAACAAGTGCTGAGCATGAATAAGCAAATTTAAGTGCTAAAACTAAGAATCTGTATCTGCACTAGATGAGTTACAGGACAGAAACAAGTGCAAATGCAGGCTTTCAAATCAGAAAGTTGAGAGAGATGGAAGAGATTGCCCAAACGGCCAATAACTACAATTTCTGGGCCAGAACCACTCCTTATGTGGTAGACAGGTTACCTAGTGCTTACCACTCCCACTGATAAGCTAGAAGGCTTCCCTCCAACACAGAAAGGCTTGGGGGGCTCAGAAGCTTACATACAGTCCTGGATACAGCAAATCTGTATCTGGAACACTAGTTACAGGAAAGGTAGGAAACAGGCTTACAGTTTTTTTTTTTTTTTTTACAGAAAAGTAGTAAAAACAATTCACATGCAGTGAAAGCTAGCACACTTGAGTATGCAGCAATATTAGACCAAACACAGTTTAAAAAAAATGCAATTAAATTAAAAAGGACTAAAAGCAAGTGCAGAAAGAGATTATTAGGTAAAATATGCCAGGCATAGATCGCCTCTCAGTAACCTGTAGAAGACGGAGTATAAAGACCGGATCTTAATTTGATCTGTGCAAGACAATGTATATATAACCTCAATTCTCATGGCGAGAAACCACTGTGGGCACCCCATCTGTCAAATATGCCTAGTGGATACATGCCAGGGAGGTAATTGTACTCAATGATGGGTCTAATAAAGGCAAAGTAAAGTGATACCATTACTTCTTTGGACCTGGGTGCCATAGCCTTATTTATAAGTTGGGTGACAAAAAATGATTTTCTTACTACCACGGTTATGTATTGTTCAAAGGCCAAATTGTTTACATATGTTTCCAGATCCCTAACTAGTGGGTCATCTCTTAGGGATATCTTATCAATGGAGTAATTAACCTGGGTGGATGCTTTCCCAAATGGCACTATAATGCATTTCTTGGCATGGAGTTTTAATATGTGGCTTTAGCACCAGTCATTTGCGTGCATTAGACCCTCTTGCAAGCTGTGTCATGGAGGAATCTTTGATAGCTCCCAATATGCAGTCGTCTGTCAACTTGGTGAGCCAGAGACCCTTGTCATTTACCTTGACTTCAGAGTAGATGCCAAACAGGACCAGGCACAGCACAGAGCCCTGAGGTACTCTGCTGGTAACCTTTCTGTTAGTGGAGGTGGCCTCACCAATCCTGACTTCTTGGGTCCTAACAGGCAAAACAATGACTTATGTACGGATTTATAACTAGTTTGGTGACATTGTCAACAATACCTGAGTGAAGGTTTGTATCAAATGCCTTAGCCAGATTAAAGTACATGATATGCACAGTTTTTCCTGCATGCATTGCCTGAGTGACACTCTCACAGAAATCTACCATCTTAAGTAGGCAAGACCTTCCATTGACAAATTCAAACTGGGTTTAGTCCCATGTCTGTATGTTCCCAATGACTTTGTTGATCATTCCCATGATAATGCTTTCCAAGGATTTGCATATTAGACTAGTCAGACTGATGAGTCTGTAGTTGGTCGGATCAGATGATGGACCACCTCTGTGAAGTGGATAACCATTGCAGTCCTCCATTCACATGATATGTAGCTTGTTTTGAGGCTGAAGTTGAACAGTCACTGAAGCAGTCATGATAGGTCAAGTTCTAGGCTATTTAGGAAGCAACCTGGGATACTGTTGGGGCCCACTGAGGCTGTGTTTTTGGCCTTAAGAGGCACTATCATGACTTGCTCCCCACTGATAGTTGGAGGGGTTACACCAGTAGGGATTTCTCAGTGGCTGCCAGGGTGGGTAATGGATGTGAAGTTGGAGCTGAATTTGTGGTTCCCTATTAAATCAATGAACACTTAAAATAGCGAACTCTGTTTAATTGACCCTTTTTAATCGAAGCAGCAAAATCCTGAACGTATGGAACAGTAATTTTTCCCAGGGAAAAAAAATCACTGGGATGTTTTCTGGACTTTGCCATTTCCTCCACTGTGGTCCGATCTCAGAGTTGGTATATTTAAGTAGGGGGGTGTGGAGGGGGTAAAGCCCCCCACTTGATTTTGTGTTTTTTTTTTTTGTTTTCTTTTACAGAGCAGCAATTTTTTTCCCTGGGGAAAAAAATCACTGTTCTGTGTGTTTGGCATTTTGCTGTTTTGACATTTTAGAGTCAATTATACAGTGTTCGCTATTTTAAGCATTCACTGTTATAATATAGACCTGAATTTGTCAGGCAGCAGATTCTCTGTCACTCTGCTCAGTGAAGTAAGTACCATTTCCCTCATTTTCTGCACGCTACTTTTAAGGTTTTGGACATAGCTGTTGAAGGCCTTGTGGTTGTCCTTTGCCTGAGTGGCTATTCTGACCTTGTAATTGGCCTTGCTGGAGATAATTAGTTCTCATAGTTTCGCTTTTAATCAGTGAGCTATTGGCATGATAAGAGTTTCTCTTTCTGATTTTGGTTGTGACTTTTTTTTCCTTTTGGTATATACTCTGCTGAGGTTAGGATTCCACTAATGTGTTTTTTTTTTTCTTTCTTTCTTTTTTTTTTGTTTTGGATTACTTCTGGTAGATACAGCAGCCTCTGCACAGCCATTACATGGTTGTACAGGGTTTCTGTGAACAGTTCAACATAGGTTGCTGTGAACTCTGAGTTTGTGGTGGGGACACTGACGTTTGACAAACTGTCACTTCACAACATGTAGTTTGCTTTTGAATAGATAAAATTGTCTTTCAGTTTCTCCCATTAGGGGTCACCACAGCAGATCACCAGTCTGTAGATTGATTGGCACTGGAGGTTTTATGGTGTTGAGTTACCAGCCCAACACACACACACACACACACACACACACACACACACACACACACACACACACACACACACACACACACACACACCTACTGCATATGTCTTTAAAACTCATTTGACCATGGGGAGGACATGCAGACTCCACAAAGAAGGCACTCCAGCTGAGAATTGAACTGGAGAACCTCTTGCTGTGAGGCAACAATGCTACCTGCTGCACCACCATGACCTCTTGCTTTTGAACAGATAATGAAAGAAAATTATTATACTGAACTATAGACTGAGCTGCATGGAAATTAAAAAAATAAGCTACTGAAAAGAAGCCAAAAGATTTGCAGTAATATGATAATCTGTAGTTTTTGTTTGTTTGTTTGTTTTTTGCAAAGGGTGATGTTAAATTTTCTTTCTGTAAAGGGTCAAACAAAATATGAGAGATGAGACAAGTTGTGCAGTTGAAGAAATGCAGAAGAAAGACTGAGCATGTTTCTCATTTAAGTTATTGTAATCTGTTTAAAATGCTTTCAGATTTGAAATTTTGCACACTACTAATATGGGTATGATACTGTATGGAAAATATAAAACTGACAATAAGAATAATTTGGATCATTGGATCATCATAATATCATAGGAACTACAAGGCAAGTAAATCTGAAGACCATGAGCACCTTGCCATCTAAAGACCATGAGCACCTTGACAGCAAGCATCCTCAAAATTACCTTCTCACTTCCAGGAGGGCAAAGCATGTCAATCTGTGGATAAACTAGCAGGTCCCCATCCAACAATCAAGGTTAGTCTTGAAGAAGGTAAGGGTGCCACTCTGCTTAACAGATTTGGGGGTATTTCCAGGTAAGACACCTATCCCATCAATTAGTTTTATTTGTTGGTAGAAGTCCTTATCCTTAGTTCAGGGTGTAATCTTTAGTAGCATGAAATGCTAAGCATACATCTCCACACATCTTGGCGGCTAAGGTTTTCTATGCCACTAATCTTTTGCAGCAGGAATCATTGGTCCCTTTATAACTGTATATGTCTGAGTTGGATATATACTGAAAGAGGCATTGTTTTTTTCTTAGTGCAGTGTACAGTGTGGCAATAATATACTTTCACCTACATAAGATACCTTGGATAATCAGTTATGCATGATAGAAGGATATCCTAACAACTGTTGCAAGATAATGGGCAAAGATGAGGGAATCGTCGACCCAGGTGCCAAGATCCCTGACTACCATACCTGCATGCAGAGTAGATGCTGGCTATGCTTCAAGCTGTAGATGAGTGGTGTTTCTCAACAAAAGAAATGCTATAGTTTTTAGACTTAATTTGAATGCTTTCACTGTACACTGTTGCTTTGTAAGGATTGAATGCCCTTGAAATGTTTCTGTATTCATGGAGGAATGGACAATGATGCCCAGCTTGCAGTCATTGGCAACTCTGGTTAGCCACAGGATGAAGAAGAAACTAATGTTTATAGCATTGTGGTATCTATAGAAATGGAGATAAGAAAAACTATTTAATAAGATGTAAGGCTGGTGTTAGCATTTTGGGGCCCCCCAGCAAATGTCAACTTGGAGGCCCACTAGGTGCTTCCAGTCTGTGTAACACCTTGTCACTATCACCCCTCATAAGCAACCTTGTAGTTCATGCTGCAAAATTTTAGGAGTAGTGCACACAGACTGACCTGTAAGCACAATGTGCTTGCATTACAACAAGCCTGTGTACCATAGTATGTTGGCCCATCTCACAAAAGGACATTTACAGTCATTGGCCTTTAGCTGCAACAATGATATAGTACAAAAATTGTATGTACAGGTCTGGACTTAAGTGGAATGGCACCCTAGGCCTATTGTTTCAAAACTCCCTAGTCCCTCCCCCCCAAACACGCACACACTCCCTACAGCTCTCACCTCTGTTTCTCCCCATCTTGGCCTCCCCATACCATACATATTACTTTTTTCTTCCTTTTCTCACATTTTGCCTTGCTCTTCAGCTTTTTCAGTAAGATATAACTTTCTATGTGCTCTGACTTGCAGTTTAAAGTTTTGTTTTTCTTTTTACACAACCATTTCATCCAGCAATGGCTTGAACAGAAATTTTGATTAAGGAAAGGCATTCACTGTTTCTGTTAACCTTTAATTTTCCTTACATCCTTTCAACACACTTTTCCTGACCAAGACAGTACAGTAATAACCATTTAGGAAAGAACTCAAATAGCCTGGGCCCAAGGAGCCATAGGTTTATAGATGCTCTGGGATTTCTTTTAGAGCATTTTCCTAGCCTTTTAATACAATTGTGGCCTAAAGAAAAAATCACAAGTAAAAAAAGAATTTCAGTCTTATTCTATTTTCTTTCAGGGAAGACATATGTGGTGACCAGGGCTTAAAGGGGCACTATGAGTTCTAAATGCAGTTCTTTGCCTCAGATCAAAGCATAAGCATTGCCAAATGTGTACAGAGTTCTGCTTTGCAGGGGTAAGTGGCAGAATTCTTTTCCACATCCAGTCTGGAATGTCTTCACCAGTCACTGCCCCCTTCATACTTTGTAGCCTGTCACATGATTCTTTTTAATTCCCCAAGGAAACGTAATGTTTTGCAAAATTTATTCCCAATGTCCCATTTTCATGGACCTTGTTTTCTTCTTCTTGCAGATATTTATTTTTATTTCATTACAGGCAGGACACCAAATCTCCATAGGTCTTCCAAACAATCTCTAGCCAATTCACTAGAGGAGCAGTAAGGAGCCAGTGATCATATTTTCATGGACTTTTTTTCCTTGTAGGTTGTGTTGAAGAGAGATATTGCCAGCACAGCTATCTAGAATTTTGTAAATAATTATATGTTATTTGTAATTAGCAACATGGTTTATATAAGATGCTTGTGTTACAATTATATTAGAACTGTATGTCGTGTGTATCAAACCTGTTTGTACAGACATGTTTAAAAGGTATTTTATAAAGTGGTTATGCTTAAAATGTAACCACAGTGGGCCCTACTGGAAGAGAACAGAAATGTGCATGTCCTGTTGTAACTGTTTAAAATGTATATATTTTAATAGTGGAAACTGAAATACAGGAATACAGGAGGTTAACTTCAGAAAAATAACTGAAATTAAATTACTTTATGGCTATGCAATAAAAGATGGTATATTTCAGTTTTCAATGCAGCAGAGACACAATGTCTGTACTAAGGAGCTTTCTGCATTGTCTTTAATGTGAAAGATTTACTAGTCTTGAAATGTTGAGGAACGTAATTGTTTTATGACTTCCAGCATCTGCCAAATATCTGAGGTCTATGTATTTTCACAGTTAGATGCTAAATACTGTCAAGCTTCCAGTGGGGGTTTCACCTAAGATAGAGTCAGATGACAAGAAATTATGTCATTCTGCAATCTAACCCAGCAGTAATATTTGAGATATTAATTTGAGAAGTCTCTTACAGAGACACACCATTCTGTATTCAGTCTTGGACCTGACAAGAACCATTCACCACAATATCTGCTTTGCTCTGTAAGTAAGTTACTAGGGAACAGTATAACTATCTCAGTTATAGTCAGGAATATAGCAAAGCTTAGTTTAGATATTTTTCTTTATTTATTTGAGACTGTCCTGCAATGTTCTTTTAAACATTTTCTGTGTTTTTGAACTCTGGTGTCATTGTGAATGTATATCGAGTATTTTCTTGTTCTTTTATTATTTATTATTAAATATATTTAAATATTTCACTGTGGCTGATCCATGTAGAGATATTTAAGTTTGAGAGTACTTGCATATTTATTGGTGACACTGTGTGGGCCACTCCTAATAGCTTTGCTCTTGGTCAAACTACCATTTGTAGTAATATTAATATTACACAGTAAGATTGGACACGCTTTGTTAAGGTCCTTAAAGTAGCTGATAAGGGGTTCTGGTGGTAGTGATAACTACCTTATAGTCTGGGCAGAAACGGCATAGATAGGATACCTGTGTCAGCCTTTCCCAGGTGTGTGTGTGTGTAAAACAAATCTCCAAGAAAGAGTGTGTGTGTCAGCTACTTGGGCAGGGACACAAAGCACTGGTTGGACAGAGAGAGTGTTGGAGGACTTGGCTTGGAACCCTGGCTAAAAACTATATAGCTGTGCCAGTGGGGAGTCTTACTGGGGATCTGGAGGAAGAGGAAGAAACCAGTCCCAGACTGGCTGTGGTCCCTGTGTGCTCTTAAGGGAAATGTTAGTGTTAGAGAGGGGGACAGGGATTGCAGGATTAAGGAATGTTAGGGACTTTGGGGTTGGGGATGGGGATTTGTGTTTTAGGGAGGGGAAAGGATTATTTTACTTTTAGGGAGTGATAAGAACTTTAGAGTTGGGGGAATAGGAATTTTAGGTTTTTGGAGCTATAGTTTAAGAAAGTGTAAGGGAATTTAGGTTTAAGGTGTGCTCAGGAATGAGATGGGAAGGGGAATGTAGGTTTAAGGAGCAATTGGGACTTTAAGGTTAGGGAGGGGACAGGGATTTTAGAGTTAGGAACTATGTGGGAGTTCTTTTTTTTTGGTTAAGATAAGGGTTTTGGTAGGGATAGTTAACAGTATGGGAGATGGGTTAATGGGAATTGGAGAACTTTCCAAAATGAGCTAGTGGCAGTGCAGATGTGCGTCTTGACCAAATGTGTTTCAAGCACAGTGGCCTTACATGCTTTAATCTTGTTATTGGGGATAAAGTTCTTTGTTAAGCTGTTGATGGTGCAAGTGGATTAAAGATGATAATACTGATAACTTCTTCTTCTTCTTCTTTCGGCTTTTTCCCGGTTAGGGGTCGCCACAGCGGATCACCTTGTCCGCACATTGAATGGCAGTAGAGTTTTACGGTGTCGAGTTGCCAGCCCGGCGCCCAACCTTCCACAGTAGGCACACTCACACACACACCTAGGGCCAATTTAGAGTATCCAATCCACCTGCAGCATGTCTTTGGGATGTGGGAGGAAACTGGAGCACCCGGAGGAAACCCACGCGACCACAGGGAGGACATGCAGACTCCGCACAGAAGGCACCCCAGCCGAGGATCGAACCGGAGAACCTCTTGCTGTGAGGCGAAAGATGATAATACTGATAACATTTTGTTCTAATCCACCCTAACCTCCCCCCCACCTAGACTCTTAACCCAACTATACTACCGCCACTACTAACCAGTCAGAATTAGCTAGTTGTCTTTACATACTTTAAAATCTTGTCTGACAACTTTGTTACTAATATTATAAACGACAAGAAACTATCTTAACTTGCAACATTTACTATATGTACTGCTGATAATCAATATCTTGTTATTGTATTAAAGCCAACAATCTGTAATGGTGTGTACTATTTCTGAACTTTGTATCTCTATTTATCATGTACATGATGTGGAGCTTTTCTCCCAGGGCATCCGCTGAAAAAGGATCTGCGTCCAGTTGGAATTTTCCGGTAAACAAATGTAAATAAATAAATAAATAATACCTTAGATTTCTAGTGCACTACAATACTGTATATTACATGGTTTCCTAGTTACACAATGTTATTTTTTTTAATTTCAAGACTAAGGTTATAGGAGTTCCTGTATGCATGTGTGTGTGTGTGTGTGTGTGTGTGTGTGTGTGTGTGTGTGTGTGTGTGTGTGTGTATATATATATATATATATATATATATATATATATATATATGTGTGTGTGTATGTATATATATATATATATATATATATATATAAACCAAAACCAAACCAGTAGCAATAAGCAGCATACAAAACGTTTCCAGAGTAATCCACCAGACTTCAAACGTTGAAAGATAAATCCAATAAAAGTAGTTCAAACAGCTTGGTTTATTGTACAAAGAACAAACAAAACGTAAGCGCTTTCACGGGCTTCCCCGCTTCATCAGACGTAACAATTAACAAATTCAACGGTTCCCCTATATATAGAGAATTCAAACTGTTAATTAATCAATTAAAATAAGACCAATACATTAAAGTGCCAGTGCAAATAGACTGAAAGTGCATGATCAAAAGTGCCAGAAGTGCATGTATTAATTGATAAGACATTTTTTACTTTAAATGCATTCGTGAAATAAAAACGGCAAAAGCAAATCCAGACTGCATGACAATGCATCCCCTGCTATTACTGCCTCCTGTTACATTTAATATTGAGATGTTAAGATACAATCCTAGATAAAATATATAATATAAATACATTACCAAATTAAAAACAGCATAAAATGAAAACAAAAATGCCATCCAATATAATTAAGAAAGGCTTGTGATATACTACTATGCTTATATGAACACTTTAATCTTGTCCTTTGGGTATAACATAATATTTCCTGAATGCGTGAAGTGAACAGCTTCTGTTTATGCGTTCCTTTGGCATTTTCGTTTTCCGTTTTTTTTGCCGTTTTTATTTCACAAATGCATTTAAAGTAAAAAATGTCTTATCAATTAATACATGCACTTTGTTAATTGTTACTGCCTGATGAAGCGGGAAGCCCGTGAAAGCTTTTTTTTGTTTGTTCTTTATCTTTCAACGCTTGAGTCGGGTGGATTACTCTTGGAAATGTT